>NW_027656133.1:0-158647 GCF_964235325.1 Thermobia domestica
TGCTGCGATAACCCATGTAACTTTAGACACAAGACTAAATATCAGGTTATCAGGAAATAAATATTTGTATATAAAAAGTTTCCTGGTGCACACTTCCGCTGCTTGGCAATTATTTATCATTTGCTCGATGCAGAATAACATGGTCTTTGTCTTGCAATATTGTACCTCTCCAATATTCACACACTGAACAAAAATTTCTGGTGTGCTCCTGATTACAGTTTATACCTTAAGAATGTACTACTAAACATTCATTCAATAAATAATAATAATAATAATAATAATAAACAATAATAATAATAATAATAATAATAATAATAATAATAATATAATAATAATAATAATAATAATAATAATAATAATATAATAATAATAATAAAAATAATAATAATAATAATAATAATAATAATAATAATAATAATAATAATATAATAATAATAATAATAAATAATAATAATAATAATAATAAATAATAATAATAATAATAATAATGAGGAGGAGGAGGAGGAGGGGGGGGAGGAAAAGCAACAACCGATATTGAATAGTGACTTTTGAATGGGTATTATATGCGTAATTGCTTGAGTTTACAGTTCAAGAGTTCAGCCTCTTTTTCTTTCCTTTTTGTTTTTTAGTGTACCTTAATAATTTGCTCTAGAGATCTTAACTGTTCAAACATTACCATGCTATAAATAAAATAATAATAATAAGACTGCAGACTGGTTTATCATACATATGTAAATAAGAAAAACTTACTACGTCAGTACAAAAATAATTTACATAATAAAGCTAACAATTAAAAAAAAAACATATATAGTGCAACTTGAGAGGTCGCTATACTGCCCACTATCACATTGTCCAGGGATTTTATTACATCCAGGCACCCAGACCATAGACCCATATTTAACCTTTATTTTACGGCTTGTCACTACACTGCCAGAATAGTAAATCCGTTCTTTCCCCGCGTGTCACTGTACTGACACAGGCGAAAGGTTTACTTTGACCCGCGAGCACACACATTTTTTTTTTTAAATGATGTGCCTTATTGTATGAAGAGATAGTCCATAGTGAAAGGAACCAAAACGTTGGTTCTCAACCGGTGTGCTCGCGGGTCAAAGTAAGACCCTTCGCCTGTGTCAGTACAGTGACACGCGGGGAAAGAACGGATTTACTATTCTGGCTGACAAGCTGTAAAAAAAAAAAAAAAAAAAAAAAAAAAGTCGATAAGCGAACGATATAGACACTATTAAACATGTCGAATGAAAGCATCATTAAAATTGTTATAAGTAAATTGAGGTAAATTAATAACATTATTCACCACAGTAGAAAAATTATGGTGGGCCGGCCCCCCTCTAGTTCGTCACGAGCCCATCATATTAAGGAGTTGAAACTTGGTGTATGATCTCTCTATTGAGCGTAAGTGAATGTACCTAGCGTTTGCGAAATTTACTTTACTAATGGCGAAAAGCAGAAGAGATAGCAATTTCTATAACATGTTTGTCAATATATATGAAAATGACATTAGTTATGTGTGTCTCAGTATTACAGGGAAACGTTGAACTGTTTAAAATGAAGTTTACAACATAGCGCTTTCTATGTGCTGAAAAATTATAGCTTCATTTTCTGTTCAAAGCAGCCTAAGGAAAAGAAGGGGTCAAGTATATTTTCGAGGCGAGATTTAATAGTTCACTTACACAAGTTCTCCAGGCGGTAGTTTAAAATAATAACCTGTCTATTGTTGTGACTCGATGTATGTATAGGACTTCGCTTATTTTGTTAGGATAGTTGGATTTCAGTATACCTTTTCAGCACCGAGGCTATATGAGATGTAGGCTTACAGTTTTAGGTAGAACCCGAACCACCGTAATGGATTCAAATTTCAAAGTTGTTATGCCAGCCAAGCTAATATACCAGTGGCTAAGATTATTATATTATTACTTAATAACGTCTTACAATTCCGAGAAAAGAGTGAGCCTTCTGCATGATACGTCGACGTATTATGTATCCCTTCGTATATAAGACAAAATCCAAAACAACATATATATTTTTATTTCGTAATTTAAAATGGTATCCTATATGATATCTCATTCGTTTAAAAGTTTGTTCGTTTCCATTATTATGTTTATAGAACAACATGATTTAATTACAGTTGCCAATCGTAAGTTTCATAATACATTTTCAGAGCAAAGAATGTTCAAGCAAAGGTAATTTCATTTTGATAATAGAATTGTAAAGTAGAATATAAGACCATTCATTACGTTTTCGTTCGTTAGCAACCAAATCGACTACCTTTCATGCATTGTATAGTTTTGGTGTCTTACCATTTAAACCGAGAGAGATTGGTAACCAATTCGATAGTCTCTAAAGTAGACGCTTTTTTTTTTTTTTTTTTTTTGTTGTTGTTTGTTTGTTTGGCATCAAGCATGTGTTTAGTCTAAATTAACGTCATTATGAAAAGCTTTCCGTCCAGTGTGAATCTTTAGAACCAACTATGAGTATCGTATTTATTTTATAATTTCACTTAAGAAATTATAGTCCTTGGAGTTAATTCGAACCTTCAACCTACGGTTTATCATTTTCTTCATTTGCACGTGTTTTGGTACTGGAGTATTATTCTTTCGGTGAATAATATCATTTTGCTGATAGTTTAAGTAGATAGACAGTGAATAAAGCTTGCAGTTGGTCAAAATCGGGTACCATTTTTCTTATATGCAGATCCATGCTTAAATAAACTATTCAGATTCTGCACACAATTGTATATAATTACTTCATGAGAGAAAAAGAATGTTTAAAAATTCATGAAAGTGTTAAAAATATTGTTCCGATGATCTGTGGAAAGGTTGGAAGTTACTAACGACACACAATTCATACACTGCATTGCATTAAGAAGTGCAATGTATAAATAGTTTTAAAACAGTTCAGTGCCACGTATATTCCATGGGACGTAAATTAAACTTTTTGTATGAGACACAAATAAAAATAAATAAATAAATAAATAAAAAGATCGTTTTCAGAAAATCTTTCCTCGGGATACCGTTGGTTTATTCTGTTGGGAAATACTCACCAAGATCCTGATGCCCTTTTACAAAAGTAGCAACATATGGTAGGCATGCAAGTCCGCGGCCTTTAAGTAAACTTTGCTGTATTTTCTGCACCGGTTCTCTCGTTAAAACAAACAAACAAAAAGTAATTAATCAGGATTGTACGTAGGGTGTGGGTCCTCGATTCTAACCCCCTTTCCCCCGAAATCCCGACTTTTCTGCAAATTTTGCATACTTGTAAGGGCGGTGTTACAAAATTTAATACAATTTGTCCTCATATTGAATTTGGTTCCTCCAGAGAAGCTTTCGATCTTCCACGAAATAAGTTCCTGCGTACATCCCTGGATAGGATGAATCACTTGTGCTCATCCTGCTGATTCCGATACATTTTTCATAAATTGCTCCTTAGTTTGGCTCACTGGGCATGGTCATGCTTTCGGGCACCTCGAATTGGCAGTGTTTCCAAAGTAAAGAAACATATAGCTTAAAACAGATGGTTTATCATTATAGTCTGTTTGTAGTTATGATAATGTCTCTACTTATATCTCGGTCTTTTTAAATAGTTCTAGATAAAAATATGTCACATAAAATTTGCGACTTAACATTACCATATTTTCCTGTATGGTTCATATTCATACAGAAAACAAAATTACGTTTTGCGTTCAGTAATATTATCGTTCAATTTCCACCCTTGTATGGACAGAAATCCAGGGAAAATGAGCCAGACGTAAAGGGAATTCTAAAGGATCAAAGTTCATTTGTTAGACTTTGGTTTTTTGCAGGCCGTATAGGTTTCTATGACCAGGACTGCACAATCTCTTTCCAGAAAGTTTACTGAATGTGTCTGTATTTCGAATGGATTGTTGTCTTAACTGAAACAGCAGTTACTGACCTTCAAAGTAATCCCTGTTGATGGTAATGCAGTTCTGGGAATCGTTGTACAAGTCCTGGAAGCTCCTGGCGTATTCGTCTTTAGGGATAGCCTTCAGCTGGGTCGTAACATTACGTTGATGTCAGAAAACCTCTGTTCTTAAGGGTGATTTGGATTTGAGGGGGGGAAAAATCTGGGAAAAAGAAATCGGGGGAGTATGATAGGTGATTGAATGATACAACTCCACTGTTGGCCAGGTACTGCTGCAACAGAAAAGGTGTGTAGCCGGGCATTGTTGTGGAGCAGAGTCTAGTCACATTGCTTATCGCACTGGGGGCGCACGTGCTGGATCCGTTGTAGGATACGTTTAAGGATTTTCACGTACGTAGCGGCATTTAGCGCGGTGGTCTCAAGGAAGAATACTTTATGGATGAGACTATCAGTATCGAAGAAGACCACGAGCATGGCCTTCATGCGGGATCTGTCACTTCGCACCTTCTTGCTTTTTGGGAACCCTGGACCCTCCCACTCCATACTTGGACCCTTGCTTTCGGAGTCGTACCTCAGGCACCAGGTCTCGTCGGCCGTGACGATGTTTTCCGGAAATGAGGATCTTGATCTGCCATTTTGCCTCCACAGGCGTTAAAGTGTAAGGCACGAGTGGGGAACAAAGCTTGCGTTTACCCAAATCCTGAGTCACTATGAGGAGATGAGCCGTTTTAATTTGACCAATTCCCACTTCCTCCACTGTCATTCGCACTGTCACACACGATCCTGGGCCAAAAGTTCCTTCACTTTCTGTACGTTGTGCGAGGTGCATGCAATTGTAGGCCTGCCAGTTCAGTGGGCGTCTTCCATGGTGTCCGCCCTTCTTGGATTGGTTTCGACCGCGCGCACTACATCTTCACTCTACAATGTGCTGTTCACACACGGTAAGCACACTCGCAGCACCACCACTCAGAAACTTCTTTAGACATGTCTTGATCTTTCCGCATTTATTACAGACCACAAAAATGCCACATAATGAATATACTCATTCGAAATGAGTGTCTCGTGCGGCAACACAGGCGAAGACGTTGAGGCAAATCATTAATAGCTGCACACATTGTGTCTGATGGTATTTGGTTGAAGCTGACTTTTTTGATTTCTTTAACAACTCTATATTGCGGTCCCATTAGCAGCCTGCTATCTTGTCAAGCTTTTGCCACAAAGAATAATTGGAATGAGACCTGGCCTTCTATTACGCCAGTCAACTGCTGTGGTAAACTGTGACACATTGCTTACCAATCACTCGACAGTGTATTTCATTTCATTTGACAGCAAATGACGCGTGTTCATTTTATACGGACTAGCATGTAAATCTTGGTACAAAATATGTGACGTAGTCCGGGAAGAAATGTTCATTGCATGAAACTAACTTTACTTCCACAAATGGTTGCGTTGTATTACACGAACAGCATTCATTGGACGACTCAACCTGATACGATCACCAACTCAATCTGTTTGCTATTTTTCTTTTTTTTTTTTTAATAATTCATTGCTACCGATAGTTTTCAACGCCGTAGCAATCTCTTTCGCTAACTTTCCTCAACGAAATAATACTAAAATAACGAGTCAATCTTCATGCATACTACACTCTACTCCATCTTGCACTGTCGGCACTTAACTATATACTGCACCCCGGTTACAACTGAATTCGTGAAGTATAAAGTTTCAGCTAGTATATACATTATTATTAGGTTGCATCACTGAAAATTAACACTATGCTATTGCATTTCACTATCAGAACTTGTTTTGGATATAAAATATGAAAGAGAAATTCAATGGCGTTGTTATCTATCCATATATTTGCCAACACGTGACCGAGTTTTTTTTTTTTTTTTTAATTTAGTAAACAAGGTTTTTCTCCTTTCTCGTATTCGTTTACCTTACGAAATACAACAGAAAGGGTGTTCTGAAAGGTTTTCTTAAAAATTAAGAAACCACGTGAACTACTGTATGTTTCAGCTAATGTCCAATAGGGATAAGTTTCGCGTTAATAAAGTAATATCGTTCCTTCAGATTTGTTGGCCAATTTACAGAGTAACAAGGTGACGTTTAGGATAATTTATGTTCCATAAAAGACTAAGTTACGCTAGTGGCAAATACAGGTACGCAAGTTAACACATTTTATTGTACAGTTAATACCATGTTACTTTATCCACTACATTAGACCTCAACAAATATCTATGACTAAAAGTCATCTGCACCTTGAAAAGAAAGTAAAAGCATATTCTGTTACATGATGAAGTCAAGGATCACTGACCGTTGGTACAACAAAGCTCATCGACAGATATCGTTTCAATGTAGGGAAAAAAAAAAAACATCCGTTGATACAACTTGATGAACACACTCGCATAGGAATTATATAATTTTGAATTTAAATACAGGGTGAATCAAAAGTCCTTGGACACCTGCATAAGTTAGAAAATCGACGGGAAAAGTAAAAAGTGATGATGGGAATAGAGGTTTGATGAGGGGCCGTAACGTTTGGAGTGTATGTCATTCATGGCCACCATCTTGAAATCCGCCATTTTGGATTCATTTTTTTTTAAATGGGAAGGGGGTGTATGACACATCAAATAACACTAGCTTGAGATCAGGAATTTAGTGGTGTATTTTTTTCTTCTATCTTGTACAGTTTAGAAGTTATTAATGTTCAAAGGTGGGAAATTACCTTGATACTGACCCAGTTCTCTCTTTGATCCAGGTGATCTAAAATGGGTCTGACGCGTGAACAGAAGATCGAAATCATCCTTATATCAGGGGAACGCAGCTATCGAACAATAGCAGCTGACTACAACAGACGGGACCCAGACAGAGAACCAGTATCGAACAGCACAGTGGCTCACGTGATCACCAAATTCCGGGAGACGGGCTTTGTTCAAGATAGGGCATGTAGTGGGCGACCAAAGACTGCCACTAATGAGAAAACTGCAACGGCGGTTGTTGCGTCGTTTGTGAAAAGTCCTAAACGAAGTACCCGTCGTGTGTCCTTAGCATGTACAATAAGCCAATCCTCCGTTGTCCGGATATTGCACGCCAATCAGTGGCATCCTTACAAGCTGCACATGCAACATAAACTGAACGAGGATGACCCTGATCGCCGGTTGGAGTTCTGCATGCGGGCTACTAAACAACACGAACTGGATCCTTCATTTGCCAAGGGCATACTGCACAGCGACGAGGCGTATTTCACTTTGAACGGGGAGGTTAATCGACATAATTGTCGATACTGGTGTGACGCAAATCCGAACTGGGTTGACCCGAGTCGAGAATATAGTCCAACGAAGGTGATGGTGTGGTGTGGTATATGGGACACCCGCATCATTGGGCCATTTTTCATTTACAACACCTTAACTACACCACAGTATCTGATGCTGCTGCAGGACCTTGTGTTCCCTGCCACACTGAACGCTGATGGCATTTTCCCATCTTAATTCCAGCACGATGGAGCCCCTCCACACTATGGACTTGGTGTCCGTGAATGGTTGGATGAACAACTGCCAGGGAAGTGGATTGGTCGCCGTGGTCCCGAGGAGTGGCTGCCCAGATCCCTTGACTTAACGCCCCTTGATTTTTATCTATGGGGACATCTTAAGCATATAGTGTATGCTGCGACGATCCGTGATATGAGACACCTGGAGGAACGCATCCAACAAGCCTGTGACCAAATTTCAGGAGACATTCTCCTCCGTGCGCAGTCAGAGTGGTTGCGGCGACTACAGTTGTGCATTGCACGAGGTGGACAACACGTAGAACATGTGTTGTAGCATTCAGTATCAAGGTAGTTTCCCACTTTTGAACATTAATAACTTCTAAACTGTACAAGATAGAAAAAAAAATTACACCACTAAATTCCTGAGCTCAAGCTAGTGTTATTTGATATCATACACCCCCTTCCCATTTAAAAAATTGACTTGAATCCAAAATGGCGGATTCCAAGATCGCGGCGATGAACGACATACACTCCAAAAGTTGCGGCCCCTCATCAAACCTCTGTTCCCATCATCACTTTTTACTTTTCCCCGTCGATTTTCTAACTTGTGCAGGTGTCCAAGGACTTTTGACTCACCCTGTATTTGCTGATTTCAGTGTGCCCTGCACATGAATTATGTGAATTCTCTTCTAGAGTTACAAAGATACTGTAGAGAATTTTCGTACATATACTAGGATTTCGAATGTGTATATGTATGGTTTCTTATACCGTTCAGCGCACAAGAAAACCCACCAAATTTTCTTAAGCTGTTCATTGTACAGTATAGGGAGAAAAATCACGTCTTGATTAGTTTCTCTTTTCCGGTCTTTTAAATTGTTCCAATCTCAGTTGTACTTGTCGAGATAAAAGCAGTAATAACACGAATTTCACATATTCATTGCTTGTGAAGGTTGTTCCTTAAATATTGTATGCAGAACAGTACATGATACCAAGTGTATAGTTTTCAGCAAGTTCTTTTGAACTTGCTACCTCAGTTAAGTGCTGTATGGGGTATAACTTCTAGAGTTTCTGCACACTGCGATTGCGACGCGTAGTGAATTTTCATTTATTCATAATTAATTAATTAATTAATAATGGTCTCTGCATGATTTGGAATGTTAACATGAAACAGATAGCAGCGCTTTAGTTTTTGCTGAATAAACTACTCAAAAATAGAGAGGAAGTGATAGTACAGGGTGTCTACTAGTCTAGAAAACATGGAAAAGTAATGGAATTTCATAATTTCTGGAAAAGTCATAGAATTTTCTGTATATTCTGGAAATTTTTGGTAAAGTTAGGTTTATTTCATTGCTTTTAAATTTTATCTTCACAATGTTTGGAAAGCAACTTTTCGCTACACCAGAAATCATACGATGAAGGACTTCTGAAAGGAGTTGGCAATTCTTGTGTCAGAAGTTCGTGCTTTCTGATTTCCACGTTAGTAATCCTCATGTCTAGCGATGTAGCTAGGCTATTGCAACCGGTGACCTTCAATAAAGTCATAAATAACACTTGTTCTGATCTTGTTGATTTTAATGTAGCGATAAGTAAGAGCCTAACTATGTATGGTTAATTTATAATATGCGTACCTACATTATTTAGATTTAAAACTACTATTACATTTCCTCCATATTCCATTTTCAGTGTAGTTGGTGTTCCGCGTGTCTTTTGTGATGTGTGAATATTTTTGATATGTTTCTAACTTTTTAACAAGATCACTTCTTCTAGCAAGTGTTCATATTTTTTCTTTAGAGCTGTAACTATGGCTAAGAAATCTGTGTTTAACAAGATGCAGTTGGAAAAAGAAATTCACCCGTATAATCGAAGTGGCTTTGAGACGTGTTAGATGACAAATTTCCGGTTTACTGTATTTTATGTAAACAAAAGTTTGTTTTAAGTAATATGAGAAAGCAAGCTATTATTTTATACGAAGGTGGAAAAAGGTATTTTTCGTTAGAAGTTTTAGAAGATAAGTGTAATAGTCTTAACATGTGGTCAACCAAATCCAGAAATCAAAACGAATTGAACTCCGAGAGTTGTATTGCAAGAGCTTTATATACAGATTCTGTTTCTGAAAAATCTTCTGTCCCACAGTGTTCTCAAAATGATGTTAATGACCGGAGTATGTGTCCTTCAAGGGATATAAAAGGCCGAAATGTGTGTTCTCAGAGTAATGTTAAAGACCGAAGTGTTGCGCACATTTCTTTGCAAAGACGAAGTTACTCGTACTGAAATTTTGTCGTGTTTAATTCAGTTATAACATCAGTCTTCAGGAGAAGGAACTAGTGCAGTTATTTTATTCGCACATACATTTTTAGGTAATGAAATCGCAAATAGTATGAAACTCCAGAAAGACAAAATAGTGTATACTATTGCTTTTGGATTAGGTCCTTTCTTCCAGAAGGGACTTCTAAAAGGCTTAGAGAACGAAGACAGATTATATGTTTTGATGAAAGCTCAAACGGAGTCTCAGAAAAAGAACAGATGGACATAACTAGTTCGTTTTGGGATATCAACCAAAATGACGTGGTTACCAAATACTTAATTCAGTATCCCTAGGACATATGACAGCTGTAGATTTACGTTGTCCATTTGAAGAAGGTATTAAAGAAAAAACATCCAATCTGAAAACATCATACAGATTTCAATGGACGGTCCAGCAGTTAAATTGAAATTCTTCAATACGATGAAGGAAACTTTGGCAAGTAATGACCCTGAAAGTTAAAGATTACTTGCAATTGGTAGCTGCGTTCTTGTTATTTACGGTGCCTTCAAAACATTCTTCCAAATTTGTGATTGGAATTTAGCAGTGTTCCTAAGAGCTACCTACAACTTGTTCAAAAATATTCCAGCGCGAAAGACAGATTTTGCGACAATTACTGAATCATCTGTTTCCTTATATATATATATATATATATATATATATATATATATATATATTATATTTATTTATTTAACAGCAGATTCGATTGATAGAAACTCACGTTGTAGACAGAGCTAAGCGATTATTACTACACTTGAAGAAGTATGTCGATTCAATTTCGGGTAGTAATCCAGAACCATCTTTTGACAGCTTTAAGATTATTAAATCATGTCTGAAAGATTATTTTGCTTGGAGCTAAATTAGCTTTCTTCCAAACCGGTTCTTCAGACATTCAACCTTTTCTTAACGAAATTTCGGTCAGACTCACCAATGCTTGCTTTCTTCCGAAGTCTCTTATGATTGGATTTGTTAAAAAAAAGTCCGTTGTGATTGAAGCAGCAAATTATGAAGACCTGATGAAAGGTTGTTTAGAAGATGGTAGTTTTGATCTGTGTTCGGCTAAGCATATTGATGTCTGATTTGCAACATGTACAGCATTAAAATCAGAGAAGTTATCTGAACTGGATATCCATCGTTTTCGGAGGGATTGTTTACGTATTTGTAAGAAGATTCTGTGTAAATCCATATATTTGTGTATATTGGCGTGTATGGATTAGCCCTACTTCATGTCCTGGAATAATAAAAATCTAATAGTAGTAAATCATTTGTATAGTCCAGTTTATGTAAATGAGTGTACCTCGTAAGTAAATGGTATGAAATGTAAAATCTTTATACGCATTTTTGTGTATTATTGTGAATGTTTTGTCATTCACTTATTTTGTATTTGATATATATATATATGTATATGTATATTAGTTGTATTGAAAGAAGAAGCGGAGATGGTTGGCTATAAGGGGAGATAGGAGACCATCAAAAAATGTATTATATTTAACAATATTGTTCTTCCCAGGAATAAATAGTTACTTATTTTAGCGTTGTTCATATTTCTATAACAGCTGTCGCAATTAAGAGAATATATACTATAAAATTACAAGTATTTAGAGAATTGCGGTTACTTAACTACACTAAAATATAGTGTGGAAAATTTTCTGTTTTGGTCTGGAAAAGTCAGGAAATTTTATTTGTCTGAAATAGTTGACACCCTGTAGTAGTGCTCAACAAGCAAACTGACTGTCGTATATCATTTCCTTTTAAAATCTTGGAACTGGATTCACTGCATGTTACATTCTACATTGTTTGACGGTGCTCAGTCTTCATTAATGGATAAGTAGTTCTAGTCAAAATGTTTCTCCACCAATCACACTATCCAATTGTTTTAACTGATATCTAGATTCAATTGGTCGCACGTTTATGCGTTCTGCGTGTTAAGTTATCAGATTACACTTTATTACCGGCTACCACTCGTTTCAAGACCCATTTTTATCCTGTTTAATTAACGTCAAGAATAACGTAATTTTCTAATTGCAGTAGAAAACTTTTTCTCTCAGCTTCAAGAAACAGAAGCAAAAATAAATGTTGCACTCTGTATATTTTTGTGTACAGTTCATGTTAACCTCTTTTCGTTTGTATTCACCCTCTCCGCCTCCACATATTGTCAAGGATATAATGATGAGATTAGTGCATTGTTAAACACACGACTTAATGTGCAGTTTTGTGCTTAATAGGTGAATTCTACAGTATGACTGGAGTTGTTACATGTGCTACATTACACCTGTACGAGTATATAAATTGAAGCACAAGTAGATTGACGATTCGTCGCTTGAATGTTAACAAAATATCCTCTGTAGAGTATTGAAATTGTAACTATGCCTAAAGACAATTATAAATTAGAGATTTAGAGAATTGTACCAGGTGTTACATTTAGCGTATGGACGAAAGAAGTAACTTGAATGTTAACACTGTGAGTTTGATATAAGATACGAAGATTGCTACTATAGTATTATATTAAACAGATTTTCGACTTTGAGGCAGCGAAAAATATGAAAACTGTGTCATAGAAATAGTTTGTTCAATATTTCCTGATTTTAAAATTTGGAAAATATTGTTACGCTAAACTTTGTCCATCCATAAATACTGTTACGGAAAAAACATTAAAATGAGCAGTGTGATAAAAGGTAACTTAATATGCATAAAGGATTTGAAAAATGGAGAAACTCGGGAGTGTGGCAGGTCACTCATCTCTTGCAGCCCGCATCGTCTCCAAGATAAATGTCACTACTACAGACTAAAGAGCGCTTTAGCTGTGACGTGACTCTTGTTGCAGGTAATATCTTGAAGCATCAATCATCAGTGGCTATGAAGTCACACATTTGTGCTCCAGCCACTCCGAGGTTGATTTTGCTTTGTGAGCAGGAGCAAAATTTTGCTGTAAGGGGCATGGGAGCGTTTTGGGTAAGGTGATGGTAAAGTCTTTTATTATAGACTCCAGCAATGTTTTGGTACACCCGAGCACCGGTTTGCACTCCTTACAAAAATTAAGAAGTTTGATGCCAGCATAACTCGCTCTCCACACACCATGATTGACACGGAATGATGGCGTCTGGATTTTCGGAACCTTGTCCCTGGCTTTCAGAGATAATGAGACCTACACTTTATCATTTTGGTAATTGAAACACACTTTGATGCTGAACAGTTCCTTATTGGTGAAGAAAATGCGTGTGCTCATTGTTCACACAAAATCTGTTTCTACTGGTAAAGGAGATGTTCACATATACACTTTCTTCGCGCCTTCAGACGCGCCGTCAATATATGTACCGTAGACCATCCCTGAATAGTTTGGACATCGTTCGTTTAAAGATGTTCATATCATGGACCATCACTGCTTGTTTCCGAGTAGGATTTCTCACAAGCGCAACCACTTCAAGAGTTTCTGAAGTCCTTAGACATTGGTGGATAACCTTCTCTTGGACGGATTGTGAACGGACCCAGTATCAAGGAACCAGTAGTGTGGCGACACACAAACTGCGACTGATTTTAAAAATTAGTAAAATATATATATGTAATCTACAGAACATTTCATTATTAATTTTGGTTACACTTTTTAGGAATTGTCTGAAATATATATCTCCAGCATTCTGTATTTGTTTCTGGTTATAATCGCTCATCTTCGTTTCTAACAATACACAAGACATAATGTAAAGAGAATAAACGGTATGATAAACGTGAGTTACTGAAAAACATGAAAGAGCATATTGCATTAAAAGGTAATCGAGCGAGTGATCATCGGATACTTTAGATAAAACGGTCAGTGCTTATAAATCGCAAACAGTAAAACGATGAAGCAAAATGCGAGATAGGAAAATCTGAGAGGGTACATTGAAGGTAGCCCTGCTTGTTCCACAGGGCCCACTATGATGGAGCCCCAGGGATCCTCAACTGTTTACAAAATTATCACTATTTAATTCTGAGTTCTTGCACATTTAGATAAAATATCCAATGGTTATTAATCACAAACTGCTGGAGATAAAAGGATAACACAAAAGCGAGGTAGAAAATATCAGAAGCATTGAGTTGGAGCTCTCTGCTTTCCCCACAGGGCGTGTATTATGGGGTCTCTGAGAGCTATTCAGTGCAATTTCAGATATCATTGAAAGGGTCATAGAAGTCCTTTTGTAAGAGAAAGATTTTCATGTGAGGCACCATGTACGAATGGACCATCATTTATTTCATTGCGAATTCTTGCAGTCTAATATAGCTCGCAGTTAAATAGTGTTCCTTTCAGAAATGGTGCAGCAAAAAAAAAAAAAAGTTTTTTGGTTTAACTATGATTGCTTCAATGATGTATCAAAATATGTACCTTATCATTCAATGTACTTGCATATTTTGATGGTTTTTTTTTCTGGGTCTGTGCAAATAATTCATGTAGGATTTTGGAAATAATGTCGGATATTTATTATGGTAGAAGCTTACCAATTGTATATTAATCAGTATTTAATGCCTGTGCACAATTTTGAAAATAATGTAAGTTTACTAAGGCGAAAAATTGTGTAAAATTTATATAAGATTACAGGAAAATGAATAAAGTTTAAACGGAGCACTACAAGAGTTCTTGAGTAGTGTGATGACTTTACAACTATATTCCTCGTACCTATGTTGCTGAATCTCTGCCACTGACTCAATTATATTTGCACAACTAGTATATTTAGAAGAATTTTCAATCGCGACTTTATTCACACCCCACCTTCAAAAAATAGTTCCTTATTTTCATATGGTATTGGTATGACTTATATTATCTGAAAATACACCAATGTTTGATAGGTTCTTTGCCAGAGATATTTCAAAACAATCTTCAGAAAGGAAGTAACGAACAAATTATTGTTAACGATCTAGTGAAAAAAGTGACGTTTCAGCTATTTTAAATGATTTAGTGTTTTAAAATTGATATATATTTTTTATTGAAACTACCGTTTTTCGTAACCTTTAAAATAAATTTAAGACTTGAGTAACTCGAAACTACGCTGCTGTTCATGAACTTTTCGACACCAAGAAAGAGTGAAATTGAATTAATACCATAGATTTGTTTCATAACACTAATGAAATAATTGCAGTTTCAAAGCTGTACAATACCTCTAACCGTGATAAATCAATTAGATGTGAAACTTCCACGTGTTGCAATTAGAGCTTGTATTAGTCTTGGCACCACCTGAATTCACCTGGCATGCAGCGTCAATGCATGTACACATGTCATAGACATTGTCTGCTGAAGAGCCGTGACAAACTAGATTCCGACTAAACATATTTCACACGTGTTAGAAGGACAATATGTTCGGCGAGTGTGCAGAATAAGGAAGCTGCGGTACCTGTCCCTTGTTTAAGGCTTTCAATTTCTGGTTTCGTGTGGTCATTGTCCTGCTAAAATATGGCGTCCAGAGTGTTATCTAATGAAAAATATATCGTCGACTTGTGGATTTTTCCTGAGCTAGCGGTCACAGGCACGGTTGCACTCAATGCATAGTAGCCAATATCACATGTTTTACCCTGTAACACCCCACCACAGAGTTACAACTGCCGTTCGGCTGTGACGATGCTCAACAATGCACACCCTCCCAGGACGTCTAGTGACTAGCTCGTTTGCCTTTGGTGAATGTGGTTTCGAGTTCGATTCCCAGGGAGGGTAGCACAGAATTCAGTTTCAAAGTAATTCACTTTTATTAATCATTCCGTCTCCTTTAGCCGGAAGGGCATAATTGTAGGACGTTAAATTGATTTTTTTTTTTTTTTTGGCACTATACACCAACAAAAAGTGCTCACTACAATAATATCTAGCATAAATAGATAAATAAAAAACCCAAGACAAGTATTCACGCTCTCATTGTAGTCTGAGTCGTTTGTAGTTCTGGGTCAGTGAAACTCAGCGCAAAGGTATTGTAAAGCCAGTCTAGCGTTCAAGAGACATCGTCGACGTAGATAAATACATTCCCGTTGTCGTGCTTCGGCGTCGAATTAACACTGAAGGGATAATGTATGTTCTGTCCGGCTATACGGGTAAGTATGTTATCCTGTTATGTGATTACATTTCGCGATCCACTGGCAGATCCTTGCTGCGAATGGTTCACTTCTATTCATTTCGTCTACACATTTCTGTAATGCAAGTTACGAGAGCTCTTTTATGGCTGTGAGGCTAGTATACTCGCTCCCGGCGTAGGAAATGCACATTCAGTTGTTACTGGCAGCTCATGTGGTATGAATCTCATGTCAAGATGGATTCACCTCTGGACGGTAAACACTAGTCAGCTATGTATATGAGTTAGTGACTGTAATGTAATTTCAGAGAACTCATGACTATTTTGAAGAGATCAGTTGCTCTCTCCTGCTCATTTTTCAAAAGGGATCTAATATTTTGAGCAGTTTGACTCTGTGTCAAAGTGGACACTTCATGTTAAAGAAATTTGGAGATCTTATCGTCGTGTTTTTCATAACACTGGTCGTCGTCACAAATCTAAAATATTATTATTAGCATTTTAGCATGCTGATGGTTATCGAAGTAATGGACATGTATTTTGCCTTCTGAGTTTTTAACAAGTCAAATTATGAATGCGCGTTTAGCAGGCTCAGATGTATCTAAGGTAGCCAATGCGTTAAATTTGTTGCGGGAAACTGTCCGAGGTGATGGCGGTCTCTACAGAACTCATAGCAAACATCATGAACAAAGAGTAATAGTAGACTTAAGAGAAACCACAGTATCGAATGGACTATCGAATGTCGTAGATCGAATACAACAAAAGTTACCTCGGAACTCAGCTCCTGGAACGACCTATTACACAATCAGTCCGACTCGAATTGCATAATCTGAACATCGGCGGTTGGATTGCAATTTCCAAATAACTTATCACTGCCAATAACATTATAGGGGGCCGCGGTGGCTCAGTGGTAGAGCGTTCACCTCTGGTGCTTGGGGTCCCGGGTTCGATCCCAGCCCCCGCCAAGTGAACTTTGTGGTGGACAAACCGTGTAGTGGGTTTTCTCGGGGTCCTTCCGTTTCCTCCCACATTCTTCATTCCACCATTTCATTCATTACTCATCATCACCGTCTCCTTTAGCCTAACCGGCATAGCCGCGGGACGTAAAACTCAAAGATTTCATTTCATTTCCAATAACATTATAGTGCGAAGAAAATAGCTTTGAGCACTACCAAGTGATTCACCGACGATTCGAAACTCATAGTATCATTCAATGAGTCCTCTTTTATCTTATTTCCAACAGCAGGCCGTATTGTGTAGCAGGTGCCCCGCTTGACACCGCTGGAGCTGCTGAGTCCTGATATCATGAACATCGCTACATTACCTACCATTATCCTGTTGAATGTATGTGGTCAGTTCTGAATCTCTGGAGCAGATACATCTTCCCCGCTGATGTAGTTGGTAGTGCTTACGCTTTTGGCCCAGGGTACTGGTGAGAGAAATTGAAATGGTGGTTCCACCTTACACTAGAGATACATGTGTCATGGCCTCAGCTCTGAAAGGAATTCTACTCTCCTTCATCCTCACTGACGGAACTGTGTACTGTCTGCATAATGAGAAATGCTACAATATTTTCTAGAAACAATTCATGCCATCACATGGTAAAACCAAGTGACATACGTTAGCGTTTGGTTTTGAATTCCGATTTGCAAAGACTGTTGTATTGAAATTGTTATTAAAAATAAAACTGTTTCCTTGTAGTGTTCAGCAGTAACAGTCGCGCATATTTCTTTCCTGTGTGTATTACCTACCATAAATTAATAACACTCAACTTACATTTTTAAGAACACTTGACGTTATTGAGATTTACAAATTGATCATAGAGTTTTGTGGTTTGATGTTAAGCGCTAGATACTACTTATGTTATTGTATTGTGATTTCTCCAGATCAGTAGGAACCCTGTAACAACGGATAAGTTTTCCAATTTAAGAATGAAAGAAAGAAATATGTCCTCCACGATTTGCTCTGTAGAACTTGTCTCTCAATGAACTTTATAATTACTTTTGCACATATTCATTGACGTAGCTTAAAACACGTTCAGTTTCCTTCTTGAGTTTTCGCACCATTTGGGGTTTCTTCGCGTAGACCTTTGAGATTTCAGAAACCCCAACCGCAGGTAGTAACAAGGAGCAAGTTCACATGACTATTGGCCAGTTCTGTTTATCACTTGAAAAGAGGGCTTGGCCTGGGGAATTTCTCACGTAGCAAGGCAGTCGTTTTGTGGAAGGCTGTCATCTTGTTGAAACTACGTTTTATGTCAAGTTTTTTAATGCAGCTGCAGGAAAATTGGTAACCATATTGAGTTTTCGCTGTCCATTAACTGCCACTGCATTCCCAACTTCGTTTTGAAAAGAAGTACGACCTTATCACTCCACCAGTTTAAAATCGAACACTACCATATGGTTAACTTGTAAGGACAGTGTTACCAACCCGGTCATAGCGCATGTTTTGTAAAATCAGCTTGGCATTCGTAAATCAGAACAATTACGCTTGCAGCTGATGTGAAAAAATAATTGTCATTCTTCAAAAAGGCATCCTATTAAGCATATTAAATCCGATTTTCTTTCTTTAGAACCCCTGTATAATGTCATTGTTTTTACAGTTTTACTTTGAAGTGTTTTCGATTGAAGTAATACTTTTAAGTTGTGCAGTTCGGTTCTCCGTTAAGGGAATTATTTGCTTAGTAAACGTTGCAGACTATATTAGGCTTGAGTGTGATAAGAATGCTGCTGTAGTATCGAAACTGGTACGCTTCAAGAAGTTTTTTTAAGTAAATATATGTTCTCCAACAAATCGTCCTTCGTGTCATGAATTATCAAAGGGATGTGAGGTATAATTCTGCTGAGTTCCGAGACCTGTTGGCATAATTGATAATGAAGAGGCAGACCATGCAGAGAAAGTTGCTGCCTGTGAAGGAAGAGTTTCATGTCCCCATACTTAGTCCGGATCTGCGTTCGCTATTTACTGCCCAGATTGAATGGGACCAGGCTGTCAACAATAAATTACATATACCACCAGCTGAAGATCTTGACGACAGGAGGAACAAATTCTGGCTACTTTGCATTGGACATTTACATTTAATACATGGATTTCTACTTTGTAGCGAAGATCACTATTGCGTGCGGCGTGTTGAGCTAGACGAAACACTCAACATCTATCCTTACCATGGTAGAGGTAACTCTGCCACCGGCGGCACTTACCAACACTTATTGGAAATTACCACCGAATGATCTGTAAAGTTTTTCGTTTCTTCATTACCTCTATATCCTGCTGCATTATAATTGTCAAAATGGTTATACTTAATTCATTTCTTGCTTTCTCCTGTGTGTGTGTGTTCCCTGGCTGTTGTCACTCGAGAGTTTTTAGTTTCCAGTTTAATTGACATTCCCGGCAAGTATTTGACACTTTATCTTCCATACTAATTTAGGCCTTTCTTTACCTTTGCTACGTAGTCCCGACAGAAGATCAATATCCTCATATTACTGTTTTTACCGTAGTGCTTTTATCACTGTTTGCATACTTTCTGTCTTACGTTTTCTTTCATGGTAAACTTCCTGAATTACTGAAGTTTGAATTTGAGAAATAAACGGATGCAAAAAGATTTTTGTAGTATACAGGGTCTATATTTTAAGTAATGAGAATATTTTTTGTCCTTACGCGGCTATACATCAGAACGCGCGGGGACCGGTTTGAGTTGGTAGCGGGGGGGAGGAGGGCTTAAAAGCGCTCCAAGCGGCAGTTGCCTGCTACCTTCCGTTGAGGCATGATCACGCGTGGCTTGAACGTCCGCAAAGAAGTGTGTGCAAGAGTAAAATGCAGCAAAGCATTGAACAGCGTTACGCAATCAGAGTTTGTGTTCGCGTTGAAACCTCTTGTGCATCAACGCTGGAGATATTCGGCAAGCGTATGGCAGTGAAAGCTTATCATAAGCTCAAGTTTTTAGGTGGCACAAAATGTTCAAAGAAGGCTGGGAGAGTGTGGAAGACAAATCTTGGCGTTTAAGTGTTCGTTTTATCGCGGATACGCTAGGAATCGATAAAATGGTTGTTCACAAAATCATCACCGAGGATCTTGGGATGAGGAAGATTTGCGCCAAGCTCGTTCCGAAAGTTTTAACGAATGAGCAAATGCAAAACCGTGAGGCAGTTTCGAAAGATCTTTTGGAACGCATTGAAGAAAACCTCAGTTCTTGGACAATGTCATTACTGGAGATAAAAGTTGGATCTTTGAGTACGAGCTCGAAACAAAACGGTAGAGTACCCAGTGGCACATTTCGCAGTCGCCTCGACGATACACATACACAAAAAGAAAAAAGAAAAACCTCATATTCAGGTCCAAAATCAAAGCATTACTGATTGTGTATTTCGATAAGAAAGGCGTGGTTCGCACGGAATTTGTGCCTGGAGGACAGACAGTGAATGGCGTCTTTTACGTGGAAGTGTTAAAAAGATTGAAGAGAAGGGTTAACCAAGTGCGACCAGAAATTGCCGCTGATTGGAAATTCCATAACCACAATGCCGCATGTCACATTTGCTTCGTGGTGCCCTGCAGATTACCTGACTAAAACTGGCATCACGTCGATTCCTCACCCTTGCCCCTGCAAACTTTTCCCTCTTTCTCATAGTGAAAAGAGTCCTTAAAGGACACCACCACGGAAACCTGGACGCTGTCAAAGCGGCTTGCACACGTGCTCTGAAGGCTCTTCCAGTTGCTGACATTTAGGAAGCGTACAAAGCGTGGAAAACTCGCTTGCAGAAGTGTGTTGATGATCAAGTAACATACTTTGAAGACTACTGAAGGTTTGTCTGTAATAAATTTTGTTTTCAGGATTTATTGTTATTATTTAAAGTATAGACCCTGTAACGTACTAAAGTCGGAAAACTCAGTACTTTATATTTTCGTCCTCGTTTGGCGTGACTAGAGGACATGTTCGGAACATTTCATAAGGTTACAGAGCTGCTAGACAGCGTAGGTAGTAATTACTTTCAATATGTCAAACTCAGGACGTCTCGATATATATAATTTAATGGAAAATATAATTTACCATGTAAAATTTTAACTTAGCACCTTCCGAATCGTCCTATTCGATATAGTATTCCGTATCTTTACGTTTCTGTAGTGATATGGAGGTAACAAGTGTAATTTTGTATTTTCAATTTCAACGTTCAATTTTGTAGAATAACACATCTAATAAAATTCCTATCAAAGCTCCAACGAACATTAATATCTGGCTATCGTTAATCAAAATGGACTGAAACAAAGCATAAACTAACATTAAAAAAGAAAAAAATATATGGGCAATAATATTAATAAACTAAATAAAGATATGCCCAGGAATCAATGCTCTTTAAAGCTTTAAAGTACAAACCTATAGAATATTAATTCTTCATGAATCCATACAACAATATTTGAATACTTTATCTTGATATTTGTCTGTCAGTTCACTATACAAACTCACAAAACTTCAGTCCTATTAGGTCCTATTTCTTCTATTTCTAAACGTGGAATGTAACTACAGCAAGACGTATTTCCTTTACGTACTTCATAAAATTCATTACACACTCGGTACATAGCACCATATCCTTGAAGTTCACAGAAGCTTTCTATCAAGGGAGTCGTCGAACAGCAAAGCCGCAAACTACTTCACTAACGGATAGTCAAGAGTTTGTGAGATTTCAAATACTTTTTTTTTTTTTTTTTGTTACGTTACACACATTTACTCCAATCTCTTACGAACGTAATCTACCAAACATTTCTGAACTTCACATGTATTGTGTAATTACGTAAACATTAATTTAATATACTTTTCCAGCGTGTTACCAATATTTTGCAAAAATTAAAGGAAGTAATCGCCACTAGTAGACGGTTTACATACTAAATACACTTGTCTGAAGAACGCAAACGCGCGATAGACCCGTCTAAAGATTTAAGTTTAGCATATTAATAAGATGAGAATGATGATTTCTGCAAATATCTAATTATGTTTCTTAATTTCTCTTTGCAGTATCAAGAGGCTCTGGGTGCAGCACAGTCCCAAACAGCGGGAGGAACAGATGCTTCAGGATATAGCAACCCACCTCCACCTCTGCCACCAGATAAGCCACCACCACCACCTCCTGAAGAAGCCAACAAAGCAGCAGCAGCTGCTGCAGCTGCAGCGGGGCCCAATGCAGTAGCATCAGCAGTGACAGGAGCAACGCCTACATCAGGTACAGCTTCTACAGGTCCTTCAGCAGCAGGAGATTCGAGCGCACCCTTACAACAGACATCAGCGTCGTACTCTACTCAATCTGATAAGGGGCCTGACACCTCTTCTGCTCAACTAAGTAAGAGCCAAGATGCTAGCAAGCCAGTTTCTGCAGATACACAGGCTTCTGATAAACAACCAAATAGTCTGTCAGGCACTACTCATGCAACTTCGTCAGCTTCTGTAACTACAACTCAGTCGACTCCAGGAACAACCACGTCAGGAGCACCACCGTCTTCGTACGGTGGACCTCCTCAATCGTATAATAGTTCCACTGTAGATCCACAGAAGGCTGCAAGTGCTTCAACGTATGGAGCATATAATGAATCAGCAGATCAATTTGGGACGCCGCAGACCGGTACACCTGGGAAAACCGACGATTCTCCTTACGCGAGACCACCGCCGGGAGTACCTCCTGATCCCTACGGAGCTCAAGCAAATCCGTACGGTACTGCTACGACAAATGCTTATGCAATGCCACCACCAAATGCTTATGGATATGGAGGGGCATATCCTGGTGTTCAGAACCCTCCATATGGTGCGCAACCCACAGGTGCATATGGCATGCCTCCTACCACACCCTATGGAGGTCCTCAAGCTGCTCCTTATGGTAATCCGCCATATGGGGCACCTCCCGCAGGGATGTATGGAGGTGCACCAGGTGCATATGGCGGTTCACAAGGGTATGGGAACACTCAAGGTGCAGGATACGGTAGTACTCCAGGTAGCGCTTATCCTAATGCACAGGGAGCTGGATATGGAGCGTCGCAAGGAGTCCCTTACGGAACACCGCCTCCGCGAACAGATGCTAGTGCAACACCTTACGGCAATAGTAGCTATAAGAGACCTGAAGATAATTATAGTGGTAATTTTAATGCTACTTCACAAGACGATTCGCAGTTTAGTAGTCACCCAAAAAGAGTTGCAGAAGATCAGAATAGTAGTCAACCTGACCAGTTTGGGGGTACAGATGGGGGAGCGTATAAAAAGTTTCGTGGTGATTCGTATGGTACATATGGTGGTCGATATGGTGGACAGGGTAGTGCAGATGATAAACCTGACCAAGATGTGAATCAAGGGAATCGTGATAGTCAGTTCGGTAATCAGTTTCCTTCTCAATTCGGTAACCAAGGTGGGCAGTTTGGTGGGCCAGCAGGCGGTGCTAGTGGACAGTTCGATGGATCCTATGGCAGCCCCCAAGGAGGGCAGTTTGATAGTCCGCGTGGCGGCTTTAGTGGACGTGGTGGACGAGGCAGAGGACGAGGTCAAACACGTGGTGCAAGACAAGGAGGACGATGGGGTCAAGGTCCAAATGAACCGAATCAAGATAAGAGTCAAGACTTCGGTAATGGTCCCGGCTTTGAAAGGCAACAACGTCCAGAACCTGGAGAAGTTACTCGAGTTAGGAAGGTAAGCATGAATTTTGCAAAATTGTCTATATGATGTATTATGTGTGGCTGAGATTAGTAACTTGAAAATTGTTTGAGTGTAGTATGTGAGTAAATTAACACGGATAATGCTTAATTTCAGAGCTGTTGAATGCTTTAAGGAAATATATATATATAGTAGTACAGCGAAGTTCCCTTATTCTAACATTGTCAGGTTAGGTTTCTATGAAGCCCTGTTCAGATCATAAAGGAAGATTTATTTTTTATATAGAAGTTTTCAAACTGTGAATCGTGGGCTTTATGCTTGTCAGAAAGTACATACTTCTTTTTCAAATCCGCTAAATCTTAAATGTGGTCTGAGAACGACTTAATCTAATTCGAGTTAATTTCTAAATGTAACAATTCATAATTGTTTCTAGTACAGGGTGTCCGCCGTAAACATTCGATAAAAGAAAAAAATCATCAGACCTATCGTATTTCTATGTTGTTAGTACATATCCGTATTAAATGTCCAATAAAGAAAAAATATCATAACTGTCGTTCTAATATATCTCTACAAAGGTTAGTTCTACATGTAGAGAAACTCAAAATGTTTTTTCTACATCCTATATGCAATAGATTTCATTTCAATATGTGCATCATTTGTAGCGCGGCAGACGTCGAACCTATATTCCAGTGTTGTCTAGCACTTCTGGTGCAACATTATTAATAGCAGCACGAGTGCAGTCTCACAGATCACGTAGATAACGAATGGGAGTTCTATAAACCAGAGGTTTTACAAATTTGCAAAGGAGAAAATGGCGTAAGGTCAGAGCTTCTAAGGGTTCATAAAATTGGGTCATTATCCATTGGATGGAACAGCACGCTTTGTGTGGCGGTCCGAAAGTGATAGCAAATTTTCGGTGTGACGAAGGCGTTTTTCCTGTTTCTTGATGGACTTCAACGTTGGTACATTGTCTGTAGGTCGTAGTCGATACCCAATACTAAAACTACATTGCACGAGTGTTACAAACTTGAATTCGGACTAGAGTCCATCTTGCTATTGATGCCATTGTGGTAGTGCACTTTGTATACAGGGTGGGCCATTTTAATTAATCCACGGAAATATCTGAAAAATGATAAAACATAGAAGAAATGTTTCAAGTACACGTTATATATTGCTAAGGGGGAAACCCAATTCCGCCAAAAGTACCCCTCCCCGCCCCCCGTAAATGGGGGTAACGGGGGGTAACTTTGAAATGTCAAATGGGAACATGGGTCGAGTAATACCTCGTTCGAAAGGTCTTGGAAAACTAAGTAACGCTGTACCAAAAGATGTTCCATATTGTGCACCGGTTTCAAAATGGCCGCCATAATATGGTTCGGAAACTCCAGTACCCGTAGTGTGAAAACCATGGAAGGTAAATGAATGGAACAAAATTGAAATACGTAAATATCATAGGGCATATCGAACGGTGTGGTCCCTGTGATCCCAGTGGCCTCCCTGAAGGGGTCTTGGGGGCTAACTTCAAAATTTCAAATAGTAACATGAGTCGAGTGGTACCTCGTTCGATAAATCTTGCAAAATCTAACATATTGCAGGAGAAAACGATTGATGTGAAATGGCAGTGTTCTCAAAAGGCCGCCGAAACATAGTATCCGTGTCAGAGAAAAGGTTTAGTACCCGTAGTATGAAAGCGATTGGAGATAAATCAACAAGAGAAAAACTGGGGTAGCTAACTGACGTAAGGTACATCGAGAGGTGTTGTCGGGGTGACTCCAAGGGCCAACTGAAAAGTATCCGGGGCCAACTTAAAAATTTCAAATAGCAGCTTGAAGCGAGTAACATCACGTTACATAGACAAATTAATATCAAACAGCTTCTGTAAGAAAATTTTCGACATGAGACACCGTTTTCAAAATGATCGCAAAGACATGGTGACTGTGTCTAAGAAAACGTCTAGTGCCCATAGTATGAATACGGTTAGACATAAATGAAAATAACGAAAATTAAATAGGAAAACCACGGAGGCGTTCCAAGGCTCGAGAATAATTAAACAGAGATAAAAATATTAGAGTAAAATTGCCATGATGTATAGAGAGAAATCCAAGTCCTGCAAAATAATCTCTCCCTGCGCTCTGTATGTGAGTGGGGTGGAAAGTAAAGTGAAAGTTCAAACGAGAACTCTACTTTAATTCGTAAATTAAGGCTAACCTTACAAATAGGTATGGTGTGGTTGAAACATTTGTTTGTAAGGATGACGCTGTAGTGACTAAAAAAAGAGAAACTTTTATGCAATGCGTGCTGGTTATTCAGAAAGCATTTCGGGGATATACGTACACACCGTTTCGTCCCTCAAGCTCACAATATGACATGAATGCTAATAGTTAATCAAAATGTAACTGTGGCCATCCGCGTTAACTTAGTGCACCAATTCTCTATGCATGAAGTCTGCCTTCCAAACAGCATTGGGTAGGTCAAGCGTACGCCCGAACCGTTGTCCGGTTGGACATTGAAATTTTGAAGTTAACCCACAAGACCCCTTCAGGGAGGTCACTGGGATCACAGGGACCACACCATTCGATATGCCCTATGATATTTACGTATTTCAATTTTGTTCCATTCATTTACCTTCCATGGTTTTCATACTACTGGTACTGGAGTTTCCGAACCATGTCATGGCGGCCATTTTGAAACTGGTGCACAATATGAAACATCTTTTGGTACAGCGTTACTTAGTTTTCCAAGACCTTTCGAACGAGGTATTACTCGACCCATGTTCCCATTTGACATTTCAAAGTTACCCCCCGTTACCCCCATTTACGGGGGGCGGGGAGGGGTACTTTTGGCGGAATTGGGTTTCCCCCTTAGCAATATATAACGTGTACTTCAAAAATTTCTTCTATGTTTTATCATTTTTCAGATATTTCCGTGGATTAATTAAAATGGCCCACCCTGTATATGCGCAGTGTGACGACACTTATGATGAGAAAAAAATTTTGAGCTTCTCTGCTTGTAAAAAACTTCGGAACAACATAATAATTAGATCAGAAGTTCTGAATTGTTCTTTATTGGACGTGTAAACCGGATGCCCTGTATTTGTAGGATTTTGTATTAGATAAATATAGGGTCCTCCTTATTTCAATACTACTAAAAACAAATTATCACAAATAGAATGGATTTAAAGTAAATTATTCACAAGAAACTTATGTTTAAGTATCAATCCATTTTATTCAGACAGTGAGAGAAAATGTGAGTTAAATAAAAGATTCAAACATGTATTTTGTCTCGTTTTATGTATATAGTAATGAGGCAAAGTAAGTACCAGTATTCAATATTGGTAGTATCGTTTTTCAGCTACTTCATTCTTTCATATGACATTTAATAAAGAAAAATCCAATCAATTCTTTTGATAAAATTTCTTCGTCGATAAATTAGATTATCGTCAATTGCATGTCACATTTTAGAAATTGTAGGAAGTTATGCTGAATTCGTTTCGTTCGGAATTTGTTTTAGAAAATAACACATGGGAAGAATCGTCCAGATTGTATATCATGTCTGATATTACACATGTTCTTTCCAGAGTAGGAATGGGTTTGAAAGAACTTGCCAATTGAAGATGATTATTATTTATTGTTATTATTGTTTGCTTCAAAGAATCAATGGGTTCATTAATGTCTGTTTAGCTTACCAGACTGTACAAAGATTTTTTGATGGAATTGCAGAAACTTTTACTTCTTGAAAGCTTGGAAATTGAAATTTAGAAGAAGAAGAAAAAAACTATAGTTTGTGGCATTATTGAATTGTAACATTTGCTCCATCTCTGTACTGAAATTAAGCCCGTTAGACTCCTATCCATTTAGTTTTTTATATTAAGTAGTTGCATGAAAGTGAAAAAGCGGTTTTAGAAAGTTTCTAACTTAAGTTGATATGATGTGAATATGCTTGGAATCACTCCTGTATACAGCGGACTCTCGTTAATTCAAGCTTGGATTTTTCGAAATGTTTGGTAATTCGAATAAAAGTTTTTTTTTTCTTTCTTTGAAAACTGCATTGAAAACAATAGTAAAAATCGTGGGTAAATAGAACCTTTGAATCTCTTGTTTGTATAAGTCGAACTAATTATAGTAAAAGAATTTTTAAAGTTTGACAGTTTGCAAACAGAAGAATGCAGTTTCAACTGCTTTTCAATTATCCTGAGGAAGCCTTAGGAAAGAGTGACAAAAAAACACAATTAATCGGATGATGATGATATATATTCAGACACGAAAATCGGTGGTGAAGTAAAGAAGGAACATATATCAAACTCATCTAAAGTTTCCGAAATGGTGAAAATTTAAGATCTATTGAATGTCAAGCAAATGTTGACTTAACGACGTATTTCACGCGAGAAGAGATAATTAAGGTTTTTATTCTTATTCATGTACTTAGTTTTGTGTTAATTCAATGTTTGTGGTACTGTGCCTAAGCGTCTGTTCCATGGTACGTGTGGGTAGTTTATGTACGAGTAAATGTAGTTTGTTTTTCGGTATTGGATCACGCAAATATGCTGCCCTGAAGGTGAAGTCTACTGCATATTAATTATCTTTTTCTATGTGCAGTAGGTTTGTTCAGTTGACTTTTGAGTCATTCGAATGTTTTTAGTTTCCTCTTGGAATTCGAATTATAAAAGAGTCCGCTGTATTTTAAAGTTTAAAATGTGAGTGAGGGTTTTGGAGGTGTTTGAAACCTCTTATAACTTTTCTAAGAAACAGGACTCCGTATGACTGACTTGAGATTTATTTATATATTTTTGTAAGATGGTAGTATTTAACGGAGGCGTAACTGTTCGTCATAACAGTAATTTTTGTTGGGTAACTATGATTCATAGTTCAATTTGAAATTGTAATTTATAGTATGTAGCTTGTTGGAAATTTTTAACTATTACGTAGGAATGAAAAAGCAGAATTAGCAGCAAATAGTATCGATACTTCAATTAGTGAATGAAATTATTACTAATTTCGGAGTAATTTTTTTAAATGATTACTGAAGGTATACGTGCGTATTCTTTCATGCGAATTTCAAAGATTTCCGAGAAAAAATAATTTTATAATAAATATTATATTTCTTAATATGAAAATGCAAAACGAGTAGTCACGTTTAGAATGAAAGAAAAAAAGTGTCATTGTAACTATTGCAGGTACTAAGACATCCTACGAAAATAAAATACTACACGACCAATGTAAGTAAAGTTACGGAAAATAAAGTATTCCACATATTCAATTTATTATTATTATTATTATTATTATTATTATTATTATTATTATTATTATTAGAGACCGGATATTTAGGGACAAAATATGGAAAGTAGTTTGGAAAACAGACATACACTAAACTCTAACTCGACAAAATGAAGAAACATTAATGTCAGAAAAATGGAAGTAAGTCATAAATATGTCGAATAGTCTAGAAGTGCCCATTGTTTTATAGAATGAAGCAAAAAAATATTTTTATGTATAGTACATCTAATAAATAAATTACAGTGGACCCACGGGTTACGAACATAAATCCATTTCGTAACGCTGTTCGTAAACGATTTTTTTTTTCATTTAAACATTTTTTAAATACAGTTAATTCATTCTAGCCATAGAAACATGATACTGTATGTACGTTTTACATTTCTAAGTTTTTTGTAATGAAGAATATAAATAGAAGTAACGATATCCCTTTGAAAGACTTAGAAAGCACATGAGGGCTAAAAAAACAAAATATATATATATATATATAAAAAAAAAACAGCAATCTGACATAATGTTTAAGCCAAACGTGGAAAAGCGTTGCTAGGCGCGTGAAATTGTTGGCATAGATGTGTGTGTGTGTGTACGTTCGTATTCCGATATACTCTATTGTTCGTAAGAAGTGTACGGACTCCTTCAATTCGCGAAGAAGTTCACAAGACTTGTTCGCGAATCGAACGGGTCCGTAGACAGTTGGTCCACTGTGTTTACGTTATATTATCTCCTAACTCAGCAGTACTAAGATTTACAGTCTTTTATACACGGTAGTCAGTCACAAGGAATTGTTAGTTGTGATTGCAATAACTTGCTCACATTTCTTGCAGCGACATTCTATGTATCAGGGTGGAGCTTCACCTTCATCTTGACATAAGATGATTTCGGTTCTTCCTAACTTCCTAAACTGACAGAAACGTTTAACGAAACAAGAGATCTCTGCAGTTATCTCAATCAAGTCTTAAGTAAAATGCAAAGAATAGACAATTCTCGGTATTAAGCAATAATATAGGCAACTTGCGTTCATTTTTATCATTCTAACAGTAAGAAATACGCATTTTGCCTAACTTCCGATCTCTATAATTCTTGTTTTGTGCCCGTAGCTTTTCTGCGAAGAGATCTTAACGTTATTCTATAACTGGGCGTCGTTGTCATTCAAATACAAAGCGCACTAGGAAAATTTTGCAGTACGACCTTTTTCTTATACTTTTTTTGAAAGTACTTTCCACCACATATTTTACCAGTCGTTGAAGAAACTGCTATCTTTCAGCAAAGGTCTGGGCACACTCATTCCCCCAAGCCCTTAGTAGGGCGTCATCACTTGTAAAATGCCTTCCTTCCAATCTGGTCTTTACATGGAGGAACAGCGCGAAGTCTCAGGAAGCGAGATCTGGACTGTATGGAGGGTGCTCTAACAGTTTTAGTCCAGTGCTGGTCAAATACTCTGAGCAAACTTTTGAAGGCTGCGCTGGAGCGTTGGCGAAGAAACCATTTGCCCACCCTTTAGTTTGGATGCAGCTGTTTGAGAGCTGTAAGAACTTAAGGCAGACATTCCTCGGTATACCACTTTCCTGTGACTATCTTCTGTGTGTCTAAGACAATTCGCTCGACAATTCCACACACGCTCAAAAATACCGCCACTATTCTCTTCTTCACTGATGTGGACTTTCGAACAGCCACAGGAGTTTCCTCAGCTTCGAACACCCACACTTTCTTTTGAGCCTTGGTCGAGACGTCACAGTAATAGAACGACGTTTCGTCACCTGTCATAATACTGTTACGAGGAAGATTTTAAAATTTTTTCAACATTTCAAGGCACCGTGAAACACTGTGTACCATCTGCTCATCGGTCAAGGTATGTGTTACCCAAAGGGTACAAATTTTTCCAACTCGAAGGTGATTGCGGAGAATAGCTGGAACTGCTGGTACATTAATGCCTAAACTTTTATTTCACGGTATGTGATCCGTCTATATGTCTCAAGCATTTTCCTTACTGGAGCAGTGTTTTGTTCAGTCACAGATGAAGATAGCCGACCTGACCTTGAAGCGTTCTCAAGGCTGAACTTACCTTTGTTAAACTCGGTACCACCTAAATATCGTGGTACGATGAGGACAATCCTCTCCAAGCACAGGAGTAATTTCCTCTAAACACTGATCAACACTCAAACCCCGTGCAAAATTGCCCGGTATTCAGTTTTGACTGTGAGACATTTCCACCTCTTTTCACTAACTTAGCTGAAAATCAACTGACACCGAGTGAGTGACTAGAGCTTTTACAGTGCATGTTTGAACATGTTGAAACACTTGCTACGTTGCAAACTCCTGTGATGATTCGTGCTGTTCTATTGCAAAACTTTCCTAGTGCCCTTTGTATTGATGCTGTTAAGGGAAGCAGGAAGTTATTTGAATAATTACACTTACGTTAGTCGCGCAGTAGTTGTTTCTGTATTGTTGTGTGTTGAGGTCACTCATTACACTCCGCCTGCGTATTCAAGGAATAATACTCATGTTTTTTATGCACAGTTTTTTCCATGTTTCATATTCATATTCATGTTCTAGTTCTTTGAAAATACTACACAGTGAAACAGTCGTGAGTTGTTATGTTCCTCATTGTCAAAATATAAGTATTCATGTAATGACGTCATAGCTTAGATGATAAACTGAGCAAGAGTGAAGAGCATGTTAAAAGCAATGACTAGTTTAATCAGTACGAAAATTTATTAATGTTTTAATATTAATAACGGAGAAATATTTTAATATAATTCTTTGATTTTTGCGTTATTTTGAGGAAAGTGGAAAATTGGAAACTGTTTTGATGGCTGCCTCTGCCTACAAGTCCTGCCTTTAGTGTTCCAAATTGAAAACAAATTAATATTGCATATTAACTTACAGTATAATATTCTAGTAGGTAGAAGAAAAATTCTTTATTAAAATAAGACATTTTCAAGTTATTCTCTCATTATTTAAGGGTTTGTCGCCTGTCGTAAGTTGCATGCATGTTTCTGTATAATCGGGAGAATTTCACTAATCGGGACTATTTTATGTTATTAATTTTTCATGTATATTTGAAGTATATTCATAAATATGTGAAAATGGGTTACGGAACTAATAAGTATCGGTAACAGTTTTGATAAACCAAGGTTAGCATTTTGGACAAATTGCTAAGTACCATAGTAATGACTGATATTTAGTTATAGCAGCTAGATGAGAAAACAAATGCTTTCAATACACATTTTTCTTATATTTTGTTCTATATTAAGGAATATTGTTGTTTTCAACGTATTTGCATGAGAATTTGTGGATAAAATGTAATCCATATTTACTAACGACTATGACTCGTTACTTACGACTACCAATTTCCATTAATTTAAATGGTAGTTCTGTTAGTATAATTAGCAATGTGAAAATGCTACAAGCAACATTTTTAAATTAGTGTAGCTCATTCATTCTTAATAGAGACGTGTTGTACAATTGTAGACAGAAGGACATGAGGTTTCACAATTGTGTGCGACGTGGAACACGTTGTTAACAAAAGTAATGATCACTTTTTTTTTCGTGTTGGTCTCACCGTGGTATAACTCATCACTGGGTTGCTAATTTTCATGCAGTTATTCTTTTCTTCTTCAACTGGTAGACATTTATCATGTTCATCACATAATCATATTACCTTAACAGTCTAATCTAATTTAATTCTTTTTACGTTGCTGTGCTGTGGTGCTGACGATAGATATGTAGTAGACCTTTATATTTCGTAGAACTTTATATTTGATATTTATTCTGAGCCCATTCAGTGCTACTTCACCATCTATATCAGAAATATTGCTTTTCTTAACATGCTGATAGTGTGTTACCCCGTGAATCCTCTTGCGACCTCACTAATACCTTGTTCGTGCCTCCTTTGATTCCATCATAACAGAATCTAATTGGAAATGGTCATGGGAATCGTTTTTCCCACTTGACCCTAATGATTTCTCAATTTTCATTGTTCCAGGATAGTTCCGGTGAAATGTCGGAAGCAGAAAAAGCATTTGATGCTCAATTTCAGCAGTGGGAAGCTCAGTTTAATAAATGGAAAGAAGAAAACAAAAACCACCCGGATAAGGTATATAAACTTTCCAACTTTTTCCTTTCTTAACATTTCAGAGCATGTTTCATATCCTAGTGCATGCAAAATGCTGTAGGATGTACCGTATTATGCTGCCTGCTTTTTCGGTTTCAAAATTTGCTGTGATAATTTGGTGCAATTTTCATGTAAAGAAAAGTGGAGAGAAGCGGAAAGTACATTTTATTAAAAACAGAAAGAATGGTTTGACAGATTGTAAAGCGCTTCATTATTCCCATAATTTTGTGCTGTCTTACTTTACTATTGTTGAACTAGTCAGGGTATTAAGTTACAGTTTATGCTAGAACTATGAAATAAAGTGAAGGTTTTTGCCCCACGGTAATGCCGTGTAGGCTAAAGAAGGGACGGTAATGATGAGAATGAAGGAAATGATGGAATAAAGAAAGTGCGAAGAAACTGGAGAACACCGAGAAAACCCATACACACGGTGTTAGTCCACCACAAGGCCCACTTGGTATGCTAGAGTCATAAATGATAAGACTTTTATATTGGTTTAACGTCACATTGACCGAAAGTTCCTTAAAAAAATAGGCTGTTTCCAGACAAATATTTTTATCATTATGAGCGATAAACCAATATTGGTAAAAACGAAGTATGTATATTATGCAAGTATACTACATTTTTCTTTAAATAGTGTTACTAGTGATCAAACTTACCATGCTAAAAATATCTAGACCAGCGTTTTTAAACTATTGTCCGCGGATTATAAGTGGTCCTTGAGGTATTGGCTTGTGGCTTTTTTTAAGGCAGAACATGAGTCCAAAAAAGAAGGAAAAAAAAAAAAAAAAAGATAATAGAAATTGAATTGAATTTCATCTCTTACACTACACTTGAAAATCTCAGAGATGTTGATATGTTACACTACCAAGCTACTTTCACCCTTTCTCCTTGGACTAACAACTTCATGAAATTTATTATTCTACCTGCTATAAAAATGTTGTAGATAGCCTTCAGTAATTAATACGCAATTTCTTCTATTAATATTAAATTAAGGGAACTCTAAATAATTTATTTTAGATATATATGTTTACTGGTATTATCATATGCTCAAAATATTTTTTTTTAATATTTAATTTGCATTCGAAATGTAGAAGAGTCGGATAGTCCGTAGAACAATCTGAATAATAAAAGTGACCTCACTTCAAAGTTTGAGAAATGCTGACGTAAACAATTTTATTCTTTCTTATTTTCAACATTTTTTTTTTTCATTGGTCTATTCAATCTGAGTACATTATAATAGATTAGAATTCTGTATTTCGTGCAGCAGTGGAAAAGAAAGAACAGCAGCTGCAAGTAAGTATTTCGTAGAATGCAGGAAATGGTTCATGTTTAATTAGGACAATACAATATTATTACAAGTTGTATTTTCAACAACTCAAAATTAGTGAGATTCTGTGAATGAAACCTTGACCAAGGAAAAATCTGAAAATATTGTCTGGAAACTTACGTAGGAGGGAAGAAGAAAGTTGTTTGATTAAAAGAAAAAAAAAAAGTAAGAATTGAATCTTTATCTCAGGAAACATATTTAAAGTGTTGGGAGGTGTTTTTTTTGTTTTAAATTCTAATTATTGTATCGTTGCATTTCATTACACTACGATTCTATAATTATAAAATATACATCGTATTTTCAAACAGATATGTAAGGTTGTAATTTAAGTATTGCAACAAGAAAATTCATACTGCGTGATGTTTAAATCTGTTATCGTAAATTCTGAGACAAAGTTTAGGAAGTTCGATAGAGCTGGTGTTGAAGGTTATGAATTGCAGTTGACCCCATGAAATACTGAGTAAGTAATGTTGGATATTCTAAAACAGCAGATAATACACGTGACAGTATGGAAATGGGATGAAGGAATTGTAAAAATATGTGACGTAATAGCGCTTTACAAAGTTGGCAAATCACTTTTTCGAGATCCTTCAAATCCTGAGAACGCTATATTACAAGAGCATTTTGTCTTCAGAGGTTCATTGAAACCCGTACAACTGATTACGCTCTAGGCAAATCGTTCAGAAATAGTGTATCACATTTTGTGCGAGAATTTATGGAAATCTTGTTACTCATTACTCGGTTAAGACACGGCACGGTGTTTTCAAAATATGATTGTTCTAATTCCCTATACGGCTTGGGACTGTTGGCTTACAAGAAGTGCACCATGCAAGCGCCTCCTGGTGTAATGTTAAGCTGAAAATGGGCATAGATGAATCCTTGTCATGGAAGAGAGAATTTGCAAGTCAAGCAAAATTTTAATCTTCAAAATGATGCAATGTGTGCACTGATCTTTCGCATTAGTTATCAGGAAACTCGTATTATTTATCAGATCAGTCATCTCAGTTGGAGTTGGATGGAGCATGTAGAATGATAGCACTACTTAGTGCATTTTTGTATTTTTTTTAAGCGTTTGACTGTCGGAAAGAGAAAGAAAAAGAAAGAGTGTGAGTGAGAGAAAATAATTCCTGTCTTCGAGATTAAATCAACACCTGTCTCAGAACTTAAGGTGATCTGGTACCCCTAGCAACCTTGAAAGTTAGTCCATTTGAAAAGCATTGCAAAGTTTTTCACTATTTTCTTCTTTATTATTCAAGTTACAAACGTCAAAATTTGAACAAACCTAGAGGAGACACATATCTATGTCTTGTGTGTTTTAGATTTTGAAAAAAACACAGTAAAAAAGCTTCCATGTTTGATTTTAAAAACTTGGCAACGCAGATGTAACCCTCCCACTCAAATTTTGAGTTGGTGTCTCCTTTTGTTGAAATGTCTATTGACTCCTGTGCGAACCTCCCTGTCCGCTTTTAGCGGTCGTCTTTCTGCCTGTCCTTCGAGTCGTGGTTGCTTGAAATGTGAATATCGACGGATAATCACTTTATGAGTGACAGCAGGAGGGATAGCAGTACAAATGTCTGTGCCGTGAAAAGACAACGGAAAGCGAGATATTCCTGCCGACCGAGGAAAAATATCGCACGATTTTCGGCTTCAGAAACATAAGAAAAGAGAAGAAAGAAGTGCTATTGTGTTTCATATTTCTGTGGTTATTTCTTCCGTTTCTATGTAGCTTTATTTCAATGCAGTATTTGAATGTTGAATGAAAGATAAATCGAACGGTTGATAAACAGGTAAACAGATAGAAGTAAAATATATATATATATATATATATATATATATATATATATATATATATATATATATATATATATATATATATATATATATATATAGAGAGAGAGAGAGAGAGAGAGATAAGCATATAAATGCAGAAAAAATATTTTCTAAAAATGATAAATAGCTAGAAACGATATATAGGACCTAACACATCAAACTGAGCTCTTGGAAAGTATGTACATTAGTAAAGAAATACTTTCAAACAGTGGCGTACTTTAAGATGTGTTGGTACAGGTTGTAATCCCTCCTTTCATATCTATTGAAATTAGAAGATTTTAGCTTTCATCTTGGATCAACAACAATCTTCCTGTATGGAGAAGGGGCTTACATATACGTACGACGACACATCACAATGTTTAGAAAATGTAAATGAGTAGAGAATATACACATCCAGGCAGAGGGCCCTATTTTCCCCTGAAGGTTACCATTCTTCCCATTTACTGTCCTCCCCCCAAATTTACCATTCTTTATTATGACAATTACTTTTTTAAAAATGTTATTCATGCTAAGTTCTCCTTCATACTTAGTGTTCATCAGTCTGTGGCTATCGAGCTCAAACCTCCTCCCCCCCCGAAATAAATGTGTTATATTCACAACTTCATTAAAAATTTGTCGGCACCTAAAAGGAAAAATATAAGTGCTTATTCTCGTATTGTGCATACCCCTTCCCGAAACAAATTCCTAAATACGCCACTCGTGTTCATAAAAGCATCATTGTGGTATAATTAAAATTCGATTGTTCCACTTTCAATGACAAATTATGTCCCTCCTCAAAAAAAAAAAAAATCATAGGTGCAACCTGTGCCCCAAAACCTGACTGTGAGCACCCCTGTAATCCAGAGAAGGCTAGGAAATGAAGTTTCTTTGTTTAAAATCTTTCCCAACCCCATAAACACCCGTAACACCAACCAAACTTTCTTTACACACATCCCTGGGCGTAACAAAATATATTGCTTCCTTTGCGTTTCTGTAAAAATATGTATCACTATTCTAAATGCTCTCCCTCTTGAGTTTTGAACACCTCACAAAATAAAATTCCCAGCGTACTTACTGATTAAACGGGAGACTCAGGTGAGATGCCCGATTGCAATACGTACATTTCCAGGATTTCCCACAGGGAAGTATTGCGTCGCACACTACACCACACATCTTTTAGGTGAGAACTGTTAATTTTATGCAAAGATTGAAGACTATAAAGAAATGCATTCCAGTGAAATTAACAATAAACAGAGAGACGGACCACCGAGACTGATTGGAATCTAAATATATGGGGGTGGGGGTGGGAAATGTTTATATGGAGACGGACAGTGTCAGAGGAAGAAGTCTAAATCTGTTCTACGAAACACAATACTAAGCGGATATTATTATTATTATTATTATTATTAGGGGCTCTATATTTAAACCCGACTAACGAATATTTCTGGCTACGCGTATGCCTTCAAACATAAGTGGAAAACATTCTTGTGTATCTTATTTTATCCTGTAGGGATGGCATAGAGACTTGTAGGCGGATCCTGAGAGAAGGGTCGTTCGCCACCTCCAATGGCACAAGCACCAGTGATGCAAAAGTTCAAGTCTGTACATAATAAAACTAAAGTAACCCTAAGTAGCAGTGTTACAACTCACCGCTATCCCATCCCTCAGGAATCCATCCTGGATCCGTCCCTGTGTCGTCTGGAGTCGAAAATATGTCATGTGAAAAGAAAAGGTATGAAAAATGTCATCTTACAGCCTTTTGCGTCGATTTCCTTATAAATTGTGAGAGGCCCGTCCTAATGTGCTAATTGACGAGGGGATGGCAGGGATTTCTCCTCTGAGAAATTTTTATCCCCCTGCAAGAGAAAATTTTCATTCCAGACAGGAATAACTTTTCCCCACTCTTACGTGTGTGAAGGCTGGGTGCGTATATGAGTGAAATTCATCCGCCCTGGGAAAAATATTCAATTCGCACACTGACCCGTCGAGTTATCCAATTTTTATATAACGTAGTGAAGATTTTTTTTTTTTTGCGAAATAAAGTAGTGGTGTTTATTTTGTGAAATAAAGTACCGGTACTGAGGAATAGTTGTGCAACTACGGCGGGGGTTAGAGGGCCTGCTCCCTTCCTAAACTTTTAGCCCCTCAAACCACAATGCATCCTATGACATTGATACGGAGACCCAGAATTGTTACGATTGCCCCCCCCCCCCCCCAGCATATTTATGCTCCCCAAACTTCAGTGGCTGGTTGCGAGCCTGGTCAACAAGGTTTTCACAGATATTACATAATTTAAACAAATTTGTATAATGCAAAATAAATTTACTACTAAATCATGCTTAGGTATGCGTACGAGACGAGTCGAGACACGGCTTTTCCAATAGAGAAATATACATTTTTCGAGTCGAGACATCACTTTTACAGCAAATTTTCGAGACGAGACAACCACAAATCTTGTCTCGTGCGCATCTCTAATCTTGCTCAATTTTAAACTAAGCCAACATCATTTACTTACAAGAACATAAAGCTGGGTAACGGCTCACGCAACATTTTATCAAACTTGGTTCTCTTCTGTTCGAACTCACAGTGAAAGTTTGCACAAGATATTTCATACGAATTTGAAGGGTGTATCTATGCACATGATACCCAGGTAGAATCACACAGCCTTCAGGCGCCTTGCGAACTTCATTTATTAGAAAAAAAAATCTAAAATTAGGAAATGCTAGTGTGAACATTACATGGATCTATATTTTTTTCCTTCTCCGCTCCCAGGAAAAGGGAGATATGGACATTACACATGAGTATATGGTAATTTATACAATCTTGTATTGTCACCGGACATGTGCATGAAAAATTAAAAAAAGTTCTAGGGGATAGTATAGAAGTGGCCATGTGGACAAGCAACAAAGAAGGAAAGTGATTTTTAAAAAAGCAGGCCCCAGGAATTTTGCCCACATGCCATTTCACTTGATCATATTTCCCTCAAAAAATATTCATGTAAATATCTTTCAATTATTTCTGAAGAGAGGGTTTTGACCTCACTTTCAAAGGGTAATTTTGTCCTAGATTGATTCCAACAATATTTTTTCTATAATCTTTCCCAAAGATCACAAACTGACATCTACTATGTTATTTTGCGGAAATGATAAGCTGACAAGTGACAACTACCCTTCCAGGAATTCGCAGAATAAAAAGAAAGAAAAAGAGAGGGGGAGAGATGAGAAAAGAAGGTTTCGGTTGTACCGCTGTTTATGAGTCACCTGATTGGAACAACTTGAGCGAGGCAGAGAACTGAACTTGCCGCTCGACTCGGGCGGAAAGGAAAAACTATACCGTCGCAGGGAGTTCTGGTCTTACTGTTGCCATGTTTTCAAAGTTGAAGATAAAAGTTTCCTTACTGTGTTTTTTTCAAAATCTAAAACACACAAGACATAGATATGTGTCTCCTCTAGGTTTGTTCAAATTTTGACGTTTGTAACTTTAATAATAATGAAGAAAATAGTGAAAAACTTTGCAATGCTTTTTAAATGGACTAACTTTCAAGGTTGCTAGGGGTACCAGATCACCTTAACGGTATGCCTAAATATTATCAGTCCCGTGAGGTAACAGTGCTTTAAAGAAAGCAAAGGAAAAGAAGAATAATGTAAGCTATTGAGAGGTGAAATAAATTAAAATTAGCGCAAGTCCTAAATGTGAATAGCAACAGAATTAAGAATGTCCTCAGATATTTGTTTGTAAAATCAGTTAATAAAACAAGATAAAAGAAGATGAGCAAGTAAGGTACTAGTAAGGGAATTATAGTACAAAATATATACTCAGTGGGAGAATCATAGATGCCAGGAAAATAATTGAAATTATAAGGACTTCCACGCTCATACCCTTTCGACTTCATGATAAAAAAAATTCGATGGTAGTAAGTTGAAACAATAAAGCGTCCCTTAAGAATGGTACACTGTATATTGTTTGCTCATGATCAGACCCTATGTCGCGACAGGGTTCAAATGCGTAGGCTCACGTATCATCTTGTTTACTTTCGATGTTTGTAGTGTCTCGTCGGTTGTGTGTGTCACGCTCCGGATACAGCTCCAATGGCTAAATTCTGCTTTGGAATTGTAGGTTCCATCTTCTAGAACTTCACTCATACAGCGTAAGGACATGAAACATATTCTGACTATATACAATGGTAATTCGAAAAGTGAACTCCATATGGTTGTAAAGAGAAAGCCCACATAGATACGAAAGTTGTATATTTACTTCCATCGGAAAAGTACATCCTGCATTTTTAAACACTCGTCATATAAATTCAGGCACTTGTTATCCTATTTCACCACTTATACGGTAATTCCCTTTGCATAAAATTTGTCCGTCTGGGAATTCAACCAACCTGTTACAGCATTATGAAGATTCTTGTCAGCGAAGTACTGTGTCCCAAGCCACTTCTTCATATGAGTGAACAGATGAAAGTCAGAAGAAGCCAAAGTGAACTAAACTGGGGATGATCAAACACATCTCATTTGAAGTGGCATAAAAGATTCTGTGTTTGGTGAGTTCCGAGGCGAAAAGTCTCTATTGTCTTGCGAGAACATAGTCCAAGATGTTAGCAGACCGCGATGTTTGTTCTAGATGGCTCGTCTTGCTTTCTTTAAGTATTATAATAGTAAAGTTCAGAATTGATTCTTGTACTACGCCCAGGAATTCGACAAACAAGATCCCAAAACACGGTTGCCATTACCTTCCTCGCTGACAAAATTTGATCGGCTTTCTTCGGTTTGTAGATGTATGAGCCCATGGCATTGACTGTTGTATTGTCTCAGTATCCACATACGACACCCAATTTTCATCACCAACCACTATTCTGTTTATAAATTCCGCTCCTTCCGTGTTGCAGTGCGACTTTTTATAATTTTCAGAACATTTGGAAAAATAAGACAATACTGCTGTAGAGACAATGCGTAGTGCAGATTTTGGTAGTAGCTCGTGATATTTTACGAAGTGTGAAATCATATACGCTATAGGTTCTTTGAAAGGCTTGTAAGTGTAATTTTCTGATATAAATAACGTACACAGTTCAAATTAAATATTAGTCAAACATTGTGTATTCGATTGGCTGATAATTCTAAATTGATGCTGCGGTTTGGTAAAGTTATGAAGTTTTTCTTTCCTAGAAGGGAAGTAGTAACAGTACAGACGAATAAACTTCAGACGGAGGGTGAGATCAAGGCTTGATGCCATTTTCAACCAATTCTCAATCATTTATTTTGACTCCGATATTGTATCTTCCTGGTTCATGTCCTCTTTGCTCTTTCTGTTTTCTTCCATGTGACTCGTAACTCCATTTCCTATTTTGAATCTTACAAAAGTTGCTTTGTTTTTCGGAGTCGGTGAATATCTACTGACCGTGTGGGTTATTTCCAAGATATAAGAGTGGTGAAGAATGTTGTGGTGCTTTTATTTCCGTATTGCAGAGTAAAAGGTAAATTTGAAATCAAACTAAGTTAACTTTTACAAATGCATTAGTTACATATTGATGGGTAACTGCCACAATACAACTAGCAATATATTTTTAGTCCAAAACATTGCTTGGCGAAATAAATAATTTCAAGTTTTCTCACATCGCAGGGCTTGAAGTTTGTATAAACATTTTATTCATGGATTTTAGAGTATATTTATTTATCAATTCACCGATTGTTATACCTATATATTTATAAATTATCCTTTAATAGAATAGGTCTACTATATTTTGCTGTTGATCACATTATTCACTATATATTTTTACTTAGTTGGGAGAGAAGAATTATTCAGACAATGAGTGGTATTACAAACATTTTTTCTGTTGCCATTTTGATTAGAATTAGGAAGTGTTGTCAAATGTATAAAGGTATTTGTATTATTGGAAAATCACATAACAGTGATAACCGTTTCAATCATTGGGTTTAGTAAGTTCGATTGTGGCTGATGGCTTCGGAAATAAACCACTTAAGATCTTCCTTCCTTAGAGTTATTTTCTCTCTTTATTTTGTTCTTTTTATTCTTTGTTTATATTTGACATTAAAGATACGTAAGCACAAAGTGTTACAGTATTCTCTTCTGAATTATATTTCTTTGTATCGTGAAGTTTTGTCCGCACGTACCTACATAATTTTTTTGACCGCGTAGTCTGAAATTATTAGAGCTATATTTTCGGCATAGATCATTCTGGTGTTTTTTCCGTGCTTTTCTGCCTTCCTGTTAGGTTGCAATATCTTTTTTTTCATCAGCATATCTTTTTTTTTTCCATCATTGTTCAGAGAATTTCCAACTGACTACTAGGCTGTAAATATTGACAAGATAACTCGTTAGTGATTGTGTAGAATCATCAAGTATGTTTTGTACGGCCAGAGCTCTATCTAAATATAGGGATTATCTTTGTTCGAGAAAATATCTTCTGCGACATCAGTTCGTTAACATATTTTGGTCATTATACAGTGTGGGCGCAAGCTGGTAGTCGATTTTGTAGTTATATGTTCATTACTCAAGAAAGTAATAAAATCTGTAAGATACGGTCATGAAGTTTCTGTTTAATTCAGAGGCATTCAGTGTGCGCTCCACATATTATCATACAAGTGTCCAGTCGGTACACAAAGTCCAATCTCCGAACCATACAGTCCAATATTTCATGTATAGCACTTAGCCGGCTTCTTCCTTAGTCCAATATGAAGTGCTAGTTAAGAGTGATCTGTTTTTGTAGAATGCTACTTTCGCTACTGTAATTTTTTGTCTGTTTTCAGTATTGGTAAACATATAAAATCGACCAGTAATTTGTGTGCATCCTATATGAGCCAGTTTGGTATTAATGATTGGGAATTTTATTTGTCTAAAGTTCCAAGATAAATACGTTACTGTAGTTAAAAATAAGAAGCATACTTTCATATGTATGCTCGTGCACGATTTTGGTGTATTATTGTCATCCACCAAATTGCCATTGTCAGTTTATCTTGCTTTCACTTCAACCAGGCCAAGACTTAACAAGTACATGACAATGGAACTGCGCCAGCAACAGTGGTGGCACTGTTTAACAAGTACCCGCCTCCCCCCACACACCGATAACCTAGAAACAATGATAAAAGCAAAGAACTTGTAAACAAAAGCGTGTTACTTTTTCATTCTTTCGTTTACTAGGTTGGTTTCCATGAAGTTAATTGTTGAGCCTTACTGACCGCTTATAAAGTATGGGTTATAACGTGTGTTCATTCTCTTCTGAAATACTCATAAATTGAGTAAAGAATGGTTTTGAAGACTCGTTAAATGAAGCGTCATTCATTGTGATTAGATTATTATTCGGCTATCATTGCCAGTTCCTTTGCTGTAAATTGAGAAGCTTAAAAGTATTACAATCTCTGCCTATGGCCGTCTTTTTGACATAGGAGTTAACAGTGTTTTAAAACTTCACCAATTGTTTCCTCCCTCCCTCTCTTTTTTCCACAACTCCTTCTGTCACTTGATTTAGAATATCATTCTTCTCAGTCAATCTCCTAAATTGTTTCTATTCCTCTTTTAACTATATCCAATATCATACTTTCATACATTTTTAATATTATTCATGAGTTTTCCGTTCGACACAGCTAATTTCTCCATTCTTCTGATACATATATTTGAAAGCATCTAGAAGACTTGATAGTTCAGGGGTCGCTGAGTCCATCACAGACCATGTGAGGGCGTGGTAGGTAACATAGTGTCCGTGAGTTTACTCGGGGCTCACGTTTCCTCCTCCATTTTTGTTCCTCCAATTATTTCCATTTTTGTTCCTTTCATTTACCATCCGTCTGCTTTAGTCTACAGGACATAATGGGACTTAACTGAAAGATTCATTTTTTTTTTAAGCTTCTAGTAGTTCTTAATGTCCATATTACTGCTCCGTATATCATAATATTCCACCTAAAGCATATGATTGATCATTTTGTAATTCTGACATGTAACAGTTAGTACTAGTAGGTGTATTAGTATTAATAGTTTAGTATTTAACTTCACAACATTTTAGTAGTATCGTCACACAACTTCGTATCTAGAAAAGGAAAAATTTTCGGAAAATTTTCATAATTTGTTCATGCATTTTACATTTACAAAGTACATCGTCATCGTTCTGGTAGAAGTCACTAACTGTCTAAGTGTGAGGGTTTTATATGTTAATACAGCGAACGGAACAGCACAAGAACAATGAAATTATGTATAGGAGTAAGAACGTAAGACTAATAAAACATACATTGACATTAATTAATATTGCATATCGATTTTATCAGTAATTTTCTAACTTCGAAATAGCTTCTTCTTAATACTAATATCGACTTAGTGACTTCTACCCCGACTATGACGATATATTTCTTAAGTACAGGGTGATTATAAATGATATCAGTTTTAAAAGTTAAAAGAACTGTATCAAATAATGTATAACACATACAATAACGAATAGTACATGAAATATACAGAAATAGTCTAAATTTCGTACGTACTGTTACAAATATTCGATGTGGCTTCCATTCGTCACATGACACACATATGATAATTAGTTCGCCCCACATGCACCCTATATTTCTACTAAGTCGAAAATGCAGCCGTGATTCCGGAGCTCATGTATAGTTATCGATAATTTAAGCACACATACTGTGTCTTGTACATGTCCCTTAAAAATAATACAGATCTGAAGATTTAGAAGGCCATGAGAAAAGTGCTACTACATCTTTAACACACCGCTCAGTCCATCGGTGTGAGAGTTTCCGTTCAGGTAGCAACACACTTCAATGTGCCAACGATGCGGTACTCCATTAAATTGAAATATGAAGTTACTGAAATCCTAGTTCTTCTTCGTGCCTGATGGAGCACTGGAAACATCCAGTGAGATGGAAGACGGGCAGCCGTACGTCTGCCGAAGGCATTCCACGCGTTCTCAGTAGGATTGAGATTGGACGATCTCTCCAATTACGGTATTAGCCGAATATCTTCTGTTTCCAGGTACTCCTCCACGATGGCAGGTCGTATGGCGTAGCATTATCGATCAGTATGAAGTGAGGACTCACAACACCCTGCAAAAGGCGGACATACTCTTGCAGAACGATACCCCGGTAAACCAGACCTGTTGCAGTTCCTCTAACTAAGACATGAATGAATGTTCGTTCAGCCATGCACATCCAGCCCCACACCAAAATCACCAGCTCCATACGAACCTCTTTCGAGGATATTAGTATGGTGATACCTGATATCTGGTTCCCTCCAGATAGCACGACACGAATCACTCAGAAGACTAAAGCGAGACATCTGTGAAGAGCGCTTGGGACCCACTGTTCCGTTGTCTATCTACTGTGTTCTCGATACCAGACATTACGGGCTCCCCTGTGAGCTTGTTCAGTCAGAGTGCCTACCGGTCGGAAAAAGTCAGGGAAAAACCTTTATCCAAGAGTTTTTTTATATTGGATTGTTAATGATTTTGTATCAGGTCCTTCCCGTGATATTCCCGGGATCCCGTGATCTAGACATTCTGAAAAAGTATGATTAAACAAAAGAGACTAAGGTCCTTAAAAGTAGTATTGTGTCGTCTGTGATAATGCTCTCGGTAGTTTATTTTTGTAAGCAAAGTCACAATGTATCGTGAAAATCTTTTGTAGATGTTAGAGCTTCCTCGTGGAAAAAGCAAGTAGCGTACGCGCATTTGGCGTGGAAGACCCGGTTCGATTCCTGGCGGGAGCTCATTTGGTCCGGATTCCACATTAAGCTGTAGACCCACGTCTCATATAGCCTCGCTGTTGAAAGGGACGCTAAACTATGTAAAAATCAAATGAAAGTTTGTAGATGTATAAGACAGTATCAAAACATACGTGGAGCTTGTTCGTGAACGTGTAATATTACTCAGTGAAAGTTATGTCTATGTGGTGAGTTGTATAATGTCTGTGATGACGGTTTCAGTTTATCATTTGTGTACCAGACAAAAAATTATTGTATGAAAAAAAAAAAAAAATTCCAAACTCTTGTGTAAAACATTGTGAAAATGTGTGTATTTCGTTAGTGTATGATATGTTTAAGTTTCTGCCATTAAATTGTGTTACGTTGTGATGACTGTTAAAGAAGACTGTTATAAGAAGCAGGAGTGGAAAGGATAGCTTTGAAATGTGCAGGAAGACTGCTAAATTACAGATAAATAAATTGATTACTGTGTCCCTTTGCAATGTGGTGCATAACTATATAAACAGAGGTGAGAACTGAAGAACACATTTCAAATATGACATTTCCAAGACGAATTGACATTTTCGTGAGCTGTACTAAGTAAAATGATAGTGTCAGGGTAATTCATAATTTGGTCAGGGAATTTAATTAGGTGAAGTGTGATTGACACCGTATCAATGAAATTAAATACGAAATGTTTACATCACTCTTGATTTCTCCCATTTGTGATGAGTACCGTAACGTGTTAGTCCTACTTTAATTATGGCTGGTACGTTAGTTGCCGGGCTGCCTATACACTCGCTTCCTTATGGCATCCTACGCTCACAATTGTGATACAATTGGATTAAACCAAACGTACCTATTAACTCTCCAATAGGCGGATAATGGGTTAAGCTCTCAGACTGTACTACCTTAGTGTCCGAACCTCCAAACTAGACTGGCCTTACTTTGCCTTCCAGTTAGATCCACTGGTTGAGAGAACCCCAGTAGCGAATACTGTATTGGGCCTACCAACACAAGCAATATTGTCACCCGAGCCTTATATATATATATATATATATATATATATATATATATAAAGCCATTTCGCCCTTGGAGTACTAGATCTCCAGTTACCGAATCCAACAACCCGCTAGAGAGCAACCCAATCTAGGAACTGGGAGGACCAAGAGGGGCTCGGTTCCTGACCTTGCCTACATATTGGTCAAAATGCGTCCAGAAGTATCGCGTGGGAGGTATCTTGAAGGCTTTCCCTCTTCCGGTAGGGTTTAACAAAATGCATCGACATTAATATTCTGCCTACCTAATTTTATGGAAGGAGTCCATCGTACATTACCGAAACCAATGGTTGATGTATAAAGGTAACCAAGAAAGCTCTGTTTTGCTTTTTCACCTACCACCGTAGAAGATCGATATGTCACCTAAGGTGTACCTGGAAAATCAAAACTAGTTCCCATCAACATCGATGACCTTCTGCCCATGCTCTGGAAGGCCATGAATTCCATCGCGGTTGAACTTCGTGGACTGTGAAACGAAGAAGGTATCAAGTGCATGTTACACCTTTACTAGGAATTTGAACTGGCATCCTCTAAGGTGATTGTCCAAGGAATGGAAAAGGTGATAATCGGACGTTCCAATGTGCGGGGAGTATGGCGGATGCAATAATGTTTCCCATTCAAGGGGTAGAAGTGTTCCGGGTCACCCTAGCCACGTGGGGCTTAAGGTTGTTCTGTAACAGGAGGACCTATTGCGATTCAGAAGTGCTGGCTCCAGAGTTTTGAGTTTTTCTTCAACGTGGCTCAATTGCTGACAGTACAAAGTTGCATTGATGCTCAGACCAGCTGGTAGCAGTTCCCGATCCACGATGCCGCGAACAGTCCACTAAAAACACAAGAGGGGACCTTCTGGTGCAGTACTGGTTTTGGCTGTTTTGGAACCGGTTCGTAGGATGCTAGGCAATGATGATGGTGCCGTGGAGCTTCGTACAAGACCCATTTCCCATCACATGTCAACACCCTGTCGGGAAATGGCTCCTTCCTGAGACGAGACAGCAAAGAAACACAGGTGTTTGTTCGCGTTGCCTTCTGGCATGGAATCAAATCATGTGGGACCCATCGACCCAACTTGTGCTTCCCAACTTGATGGAGGTGCTGCCGAATGGTTTTTTCAATCACACTGAATTGTAGTCCCAGTTCCTCACATGTCTGGCCACTGTTCGCCTCAATTTCTGCCTGAAGATCTTCATTTTGTACATGTTTTGGTCTTCCGGTACATGGTGCGTTTTCGAGTGTTTCGTCACCGCTCTTAATCTTGTTAAACCACCACTGCACTGTCCGCATAGTCACGATACCCTCACCAAAGGCCTAGCATACCTTCCGCTCCGCTGCATCGGCGTTTGATCCCAGTTTGAACTCGTAGAACATACACGCCCTTATGACGCTCTGTGGAGATCCATTGTTCACACTGTCCGTACGCAGGTTCACGGTGTAACTGAATTGCCACAACCAGGTAGTATGCTAGATATACCCACACAAACAACTGACTCTCCCATTATCAACTCATGGTGTGAGGGCTAATTGAACACAGACCTCGACAAAAAGCAGCAGAACTTTCTCGGTTACCTTTTATAGATCATCCGTTTCAGACGAATATTACCAATTGGGAGGCACCAATCGGTCTCCCCCGGTGTGGTTGGCAATAGTGGTTCACTAATATATATATATATATATTTTTTTGATAAGGTACCATGTGCACTTTTCGGGCTTAATAGTACATGTTAATGGTCCGTTGGAATGCTAGTAGCCACGCACGCTGCTACCTCGACTTATGCGGTAAGATATCCTAACGTCATCACCTCCACGTATATGCGTTATCCTGCATCAGTGCACTATGATGAAGTACGCTGCCTTTGCAAGGCGATGTTTTAATTCTCCATGATTGTTTTTTTATTAATATTACAGTCTGGAATAGTCTGTTTTAGAGTTTGTAGGCATTTTAGGTTTGTACTCAGTGAATGTCCTCTGCTGTAGTGCGATGTCACGTTTGTCATCTGTTGGTATCGTTGCCATATGCATGTTATGACATTTTGTGAAACATACATCTCCCGTGGCACGTCCTGCTGTGTTTCGCCTGCCTTCAATTGCCGTATTGTCCTGTTTCTCGTTGCGTCATCAATGTGTATTCGTTGTGCTTGCCCTCACTTAATCATCACAAACACACCCACGAACAACTGTATAGGTCCTCTTGTCAGTGTCTATGAACAACAGATTCGCCCTGTTCCTTTATTCGTCTGACTAGCGCCACTACGTGTCGTGTCTCGTCTACTGTCACTACAAGCGGTTTGATAGGGTGTCCCAATTGATATCACGCCCCATTCAGTACACCATACGTTTCTACGTGCACTTTTCTGAATTATCCTTAATTTATTCGTATAAGTGTGTGTAATATAAAACTGTTCATTAGTTAAACTGTTACTTTTGTATTTTCTGAAATTCAGTGTTGTGGACAGAAAATCCGCATAAATAAATAAGCAAATAAGTCTTTCAAGTTTAAGGACGGTGCGAAACACTCGAAAACGCATTACGTGCCGGAAGACCAATACATGTACAAAATTAAGATCTTCAGGCAGCAAAAAACGACTATGATGTGTTCATAATTTGAAGTAAATTTATTTACAGGTATTAATCCATAAAGCTTTCTCCAATTGGATTATAAGCACAAACTGGCCTCTTTACCGTTCAGTCTGTTGAATTAAGTCATATAGATCTTTGTGTGGGATATTTATTGTAAGTCAAAAAGTATTAACATATTCCCCTTGCTTTTTTTCTAATGTAGTACTTTCAAAAAGATTATTATTATTATTGTTGATAATTCAACGTTTTTAAGTTCGTCTCAATTCAAAGTGTAATAGTCTTTTAACATTAGGGGGGAAAAAAGAACAAAGTTAAAAGTTTTTGTTAAACAGGGTTCTATAATAAATACATGTGAGACACAACGTTACATGAAATTTAGGAAAGAACTACTCATGTTATTGTTAATACTTTCACAAATGCTCTAATGCCGTTCTTCACCCAGCAAATAGTTAGAGAAGTGTACATTTCATCTCCTACTCCTAAGGATGTTGAGAGTCACCAGGAGCATATCAGTTTAAATGAGAGAGTGGGGAAGGAAATAACAGGATTTGATCTGGAGATTGAGGTAGCCGGGAATTGTTTTTGATCTACGACAGCCCGCTATATAATTAGTCACTGTTTTCACTTTCGCGTGTTAAGTACCATAAAAAGGATTTTGAAGCTATTCGCTTTCACTTTATTGTGTTGTAAAATGACTTTGGTATGAGACATAACTTGTTACCTTGATAAATTTGCATTTAATTCACATACGAACTGCTTATATCTACCAACTAATTGAACTTATAGAACAGATTTTTAGAATTTACCACTGTACTAACCATCGTGTTCCAATAGTAATGAGCCAGTACTTCTCGAAGCATAATACACCAATGCGTATTATCGATTTGAATTCTAAGCTAGATTCTAAAATTTAGGCTACTCGCATTCTAGAATATAACACTCAGTAACAATAACGAGTTATTCAAGAGTGGAAATTTCAATAATTGGCTATTGGTATTGAAGTGTTGTGCTGCTTCAGTGCTATTGAAGTTTTTAGTTGGTGGTGTTACTTACATCACGTGAGGTAGTATTTCATCAATTCTGATGAGGCTGAAATTTGAGAAATACGAAACTTCAAGAACATAAAACGAATTATCATTTCTCTTTTTTATTTTTATTTTTCTTCTTATTGCAGAATCAGTACAGGGAATATGAAGCAAAATGGGAAAGTTGGCGCGAGCAACTTCTACAGCGTCGTGAACAGATGAGGAAAAAGAGAGAGAATAGTACTAGACTGTCGGAATCACCTAGCCCAGCAGATGCATCAGGAGGGTTTCCGAAACCTAAAAGTCAGGTAAGTTTAAGTAAACACTTAGAAGTTCGAGTTTTTTGATTGTTTGACCTCTCCATAAGAATATATCAATAGAAAAGTAACATTAGTTAATGGATGATGGGTCATGAAATATGAATTTATTTTTTCGCGAGGATTAACATACGACCTTAATTAATGAAACGTTCGGACTACTTTAAAATGTTTGGGAAAAGAAGAAAATTAGAAAAAAAAAAAGATACTTTTACATTAAAACAAATGCTAGAATTTAGAATTTTTGCAACAGCTACTCGCTTGACTTCGTTGAGATAGGGGAAAGTATAAAGTTTATTCCATGAACAAGGTAGTCCATACAATTACCTTAATTTCTCTTTTCACTTTCAAAGAACTAAGAAAGTACTGGAAAAGCAGACGTGAATCAGTTTCATCAATAAATCTCCTAGAACGCTGTGCATTTGCTAGCACATTGTTATCATTTTTGGCTTATAAAACTCGATAAAGAAAGTTAATATTGGATTAGCAAACTTGAAGATGGTAGTTTGGCAAACATCAAAAAGTCTGAAATTCTCAAAAATCGTTAAAAAGGTAGCACAGAATTATAATATAAAGGAACAAATTAATAGCAATAACATTTTGGTAGATTATAGTTTCTTTATAATTGTTTTCGAGTGTGTCAAAATGTTCGAATTTTTAATGTTTTGAAGTACCGTTTGATGGGGCTATGAACAAGTGATATATATACAGACTGTTCCATAATTCGTGTAATTTTCTAGAGCACTGGGAGAAGATGAAGTTTTCACACTATTAATGTAAAATTTGGCACTCTTATTAAGAAATATCTGAATTTTTCGAATTTGTAAAGGAATTAAGAGAAAATTGCTGTTTAGACCCCGTTTCGGGGGTGTAAACACAAAAGTTCATTTTCCTTATGGGAGATTCAATGTTCAATTTCGGAAGGAGTTTTCTCCAATAATTATTCGTAAAGATTTTCGGGCAAATGAGTTGTATTTGTTACAAAATGCAAAAACACTCATTCACAAAGCTAGTATAGCCGTCTCCAACATTATGTTGGGAACGCCCCCTTTTGGGGGGCAAGGGGCGTAAAAAGGTGGTGGGTGATGTGTTACCAAAACTCCAAAATTTATTTTCGGAATGCTAGTAAGCATCAAATTAATCATAAATGTCACAGAATTAATGCTCCAATGCTCCTTACATTTAAGAGTGACTGATAATGGGGCCCCGGCCCCCTTTCAAAAATAAAATAATCACCATAAATATCCTTAGTAGAAACATACGAGACGAAGGTATTTTTTGTTAATTAATGTGAAATTTGGCGTCATTGTAGCAAAAGAGTATGCGTTTTTGAAATCTGGAATGTTATTTTGGTAACGCACCACCATACGGGGCCAAGCAAGAGATGATGGATATTTATAAAAATTCAAAATTTTGTTCCGGAAATGCCAGTGAGCGACAGATTATTCACAAATGTCACAGAATTAATATTCCAATGCTCCTTGCATAGTCAGTGACTTATATGGGACTATAGCCCCCTTTCAAAAATAAAAAATCACCATAAAAATCCTTAGTATTGACATACGGGAAGAATGATTTTTTCTGAATTAATGTGAAACTCGGCGTCGGGTTAGAAAAACGTTATGCGTTTATCAAATCTGGAATATTATTTTGGTAATGTTCCGCCTTAGGGAGGAACAGGGGGTGAAGCATAAGTTATTGGATCTTTATAAAAATTTCAAATTTTATTTCGGAAAATCCAGTATGTCAGATTGATCACAGATAATGAAAAATTAATATCCCGATGCTCCTTGCATGTGCCAGTGACTGATATTGAGCTACAGCCCCCTTTCACCAATTACATTAAAAATATATGATAAATATCCTTAGCAGGGACATACGGAAGAAGCAATATTTTGTCAATTAATGTGAAATTTCACGTTGTGATAGTAAAAATCTGGAATATTATTTTGGTAACAAGAGGCACAGGGTACGGCGGGTAATTTGGTACCTTTGGAGGTCATAGGGGGAGGACTGATAGAAATTCCAATTTTTATTTTGGGAGTGCTCATAAATGTCAAATTAGTTACAAGATGCACAAAATTAATACTCCATACCACTTTTATGTACCAGTGACTAATGCTACTACAGCTCTCTCTGAAAAACATCATAAATTCAGTATGACTGTTCTTACGCAAAGACCCAGTGGCAGAAGTTTTTTACAATGTGAAATTTGGCATAATTTTAGAAAAAAATGTTTGTGACAGTAAGATAATACCCATGTGTGGATTTTTTTTAGGGTCGTGGACTCAGAATTTCTTTTGCCTAATGGGAGTGGGTGCATGGGTAAATTTGCATTTTTAGTTAGAAAATACAATAACACTTTTTCGCTTGTACCTATGATGGTGCATGCGTCAGGAATTTTATTAGGGCCATTCCTCCTTATTGTGGAACATAAAACAAAGAATTGTCCAGAGCGTAGTCATCCAGATATGTTGGAGAAGGTGTTCACAGTGGCTTTAGTAAATCGCATTAATTCATTCATGTTTTGCTCATTAACGAGGGCATGCTGAATAAAAGTAAGTTCATTTTATCTTCCTTACACTTAGATTAATGAAATCTTTAAACAATTTAGTTAATGTCAACTAAGCAAAAAAAAAAAAAAAAAAAAAAAAAAAAGTGTTGTTTTTAAAAAGGAATAATATATTTTCTTGGGTTTATGGTATAGCCTTACTCAACCTGATCCTTATTCCTCGCGAGACATTTGTTTTTATTACAACCATGTGTCCATAGTATACGATATCCTGACGTGCTTACATGTGCAGTATACGAGTAAGCTACTGCGTGGAAAGTGGGATCATACTGTTATTGTGTAAGAAGTAAGGAAAAGTTACATTTCTTTTATGAATAAAGAAAACAATATTAAAACTTAAAGGTCACGTATTAGGCGTTTAATTTTCAAAATATTACTTCTCATTAAGATTTTTTTCGTCCTTGGTACTCGCGGCATTTTCCATTGTCGTTTTTTGTTCTATTACGAGCTGGTTTGCTTAAGTGTGTAGAAAATATACAGGTGACTTATATGTGTGATTTTATGCTATAAGAAGAGTCCAAATTGGTTTTTAAAAACGCAAAATTCTTTGAGGATATAGCTTCGTTGTTTTCGCATCACTGGAATATAATCAATCTGGTATACTGACAGACGATATTCATTTACACTAGATTCGAAATTTTTAAAAGATCAAAACATTCTTCTACAATAATGGCAAATTGCACATTAATTGTAAAACATATTTACTTTCTTCCCGTACGTTCCTGCTAAGGATATTTACCGTAAATTATGTCATTTTTGGAAGGGTGACTGTAGCCCAATATCTGTCACTGGCACATGCAAGGAGTATCGGAATATTAATTTTGTATTATTTGTGATCAATCTGACACACACTGGATTTTCCGAAATAAATTTTGAAATTTTTATAAAGATCCAAAAACTTATGCTTCACCCCCCTGTTCCCCCCTAAGGCGGTACATTACCAAAATAATATTCCAGATTTGATAAACGCATAACGTTTTGCTAACCTGACGCCGAGTTTCACATTAATTCAGAAAAAATCATTCTTCCCGTATGTCCCTACTAAGGATATTTATGATTTTTTTTTTTTTTTTAATTTTTGAAATGAGGCTATAGCCTCATATAAGTCACTGACCATGCAAGGAGCATTAGAACATTAATTATGTGACATTTGTGAATAATCTGTCGCTCATTGGCATTTCCGGTACAAAATTTTGAATTTTTATAAATATTCATCATCTGATGCTTCGCCCCCTGTGCCCCCTAAGGCGGTGGTTACCAAAATAACAATCCAGATATGAAAAACGCCTACTTTTTTGATACAACGACGCCAAATTTCACATTAATTGACAAAAAATACCTTCTTCTCGTATGTCCCTACTGAGGATATTTATGATGATTTTTTATTTTTGAAAGGGGGCTATAGCCCCACATAAGTTACTGGCACATGCAAGGAGCATTAAAATATTAATTCTGTGACATTTGTGAGAAATCTGACGCTCACTGGCATTTCCGGAACAAAATTTTGGATTTTGTTCAAAAGTTCCATCATCTGATGCTTCGCCCCCTGTGCCCCATAAGGCGGTGGTTACCAAAATAATATTCCAGATATGAAAAACGCTTTTTTTTTTTTTTTTTTTTTTTTTTTTGCAATAATGACGCCAAATTTCACATTAATTGACAAAAAATACCTTCTCATATGTCCCTACTAAGGATATTTATGGTGATTTTTTTATTTTTGAAAGGGGGCTATAGCCTCACATAAGTCACTGGCACATGCAAGAAACATTAAAATATTAATTCTATGACATTTGTGAAAAATCTGACGACCACTGGCATTTCCGGAAAAAAATTGAATTTTGTTCAAAAGTTCCATCATCTGATGCTTCGCCCCCTGTGCCCCCTCCCCCTAATGCGGTGGTTACCAAAATAATATTCCAGATATGAAAAACGCATACTCTTTTGCTACGATGACGCCAAATTTCACATTAATTAACAAAAAAATACCTTCTTCTCGTATGCCCCTACTAAGGATATTTATGGTCATTATTTTATTTCTGAAAGGGGGCCGTAGCCGCATTATCAGTCACTCTTACATGTAAGGAGCATTGGAGCATTAATTCTGTGATATTTGTGATTAATTTGATGCTTACTGGCATTCCGAAAATAAATTTTGGGATTTCGGTAACACATCACCCACCACCTTTTTACGCCCCTTGCCCCCCAAAAGGGGGCGTTCCCAACATAATGTTGGAGACGGCTATACTAGCTTTGTGAATGAGTGTTTTTGCATTTTGTAACAAATACAACTCATTTGCCCGAAAATCTTTACGAATAATTATTGGAGAAAACTCCTTCCGAAATTGAACATTGAATCTCCCATAAGGAAAATGAACTTTTGTGTTTACACCCCCGAAACGGGGTCTAAACAGCAATTTTCTCTTAATTCCTTTACAAATTCGAAAAATTCAGATATTTCTCAATAAGAGTGCCAAATTTTACATTAATAGTGTGAAAACTTCATCTTCTCCCAGTGCTGTAGAAAATTACACGGATTATGGAACAGTCTGTATATATCTACTGTAGCATACCTCGAAAGGATTTAAAATGTTAAAGAAAGTAGGATCAAATTAATAACAATAAGAACCAGTGAATTAGCGAATCAAATTATGGAGTCAAACGAATGGTGTTTACAATCTCTTGTCACAAATGACAATATTTTATTGTTGGAACAGTTGGCTTGTACGGTAGTATAGTGGATACTTTTTGTAACAATTTAACTATGGATATTTAATAGTGTTGTTTAACTAATTACATAACAGTTAATTTATAAATTTACTCAATACATAATTAAGCTGAATATTTAAACATTTAAATTCTCGTGTCACTTTTAGAGATCTCCCAGTGTCATGTCACATGCAAATAGACAGTTTCAATTGTCTGTTGTCATACTTTACCTTAGTTCAGATTCTCCTTAGGTTAGACTAGACAGTGATATCTCTTTCTGTATTTGTAGTTTCTTAGAGACTTTCCCATTTCGGTGCAGGATGCTGGATGATTTTTTAGTAGAAAACCTGGTCATTGTATATGAAGTATTTGTCCTTGTTTGTCTCAATTATTTTCCCTTTGCAATGTGCCAAAAGCCATAAAGTCCTAATGACAAAAATTTTGTTATCTAATGATGTGAAAATAAGAAATATTTTGAACTTTAATTTACCCTGAGGTTTGCTTTCATTTTCTTTTATTGTTTATTTTATTTCCACGATTTTATCCGAACTGCTGATTACTACTGACAAAAACTTATTTTACCCCAGGTGATTCTTGAGTATTGCAAATACTTTGCTTCTATTTCCAACGATTTTAAAAGCATTACAAATCCTGTCCTTGTAATTTTTAAAAATAATGTTATGCACGTATCCAAAATTTAAGATATTATTAAAATCTTCGTTCTGTTTCACCCACAGGATTATAATTTTTCTGAATAATATTAATGATGATTTTTTTTTTATCATTCTTAGTTCGTGGTTTCATTACAATATATTGAAATGTCCTTCGGTAGAGTCAAAATAAAATGGTCCGGGGTAAGCCCTTCACAAATTTATTAAAGAAGCTCTTATAAATAATTTACAAAGCTTCTTTGTAATACAAAATAAAATTTTTTCCAAATTCATTGTATCGTTAGCACACAATAGTAGCTTCGAAAATTCAAGGCTTAATTAGAGTTAGGTTTGTACGGGAACCCCATTGCTCATTGCAGCCACCGGGGTGTTGTTAAAGGAGTCTTCTCCTTCCACAGCGACCTCGGGAGACTGTTCATAAGGAACCTCCTTTGCCCACTGCAGCCTCGGAAAATAGGTTGTAATGAGGATCTCTCTCTTGCCCACTGCGGCCTCCGGTGATAAGGTATTGTTAAGATTCTCCGTTGTCCACAGCGACCGCAGGAGAAGGTGTTAGGTTAATAATCAGTTATGAAGTGATATCCCGGTCCTTTTAGGGTCTCTTTTGTGGGTGTCCTTTGGGAGGTTCATCCATCCTTGGTTTCCTCCGAACCTGTTTTTTGTCTTCCTGTATCCTCCTCCTTTCGTCTGCTTGTAACTGTATTGGTAAATAATAACACACATTTACAGTTGTGACATGTGTTTGTACAAGTAAGTCCTTACAATATATATATATATAAGCGAAATAAAAAGCAAAAAGAGAGAAAGTTATTAGAGATTAGAGAAATAATGATATAGCTACATCCGATTTATAGTTACATTAATTCAAACGTAAAATGCTACACACAGAACAGGTGAAAGGTACAGTACATACATTCAGTCTTTAGCAGTTTTGACATACCAACTAGAAAAGAACGTTACATTTAGATTTACATAAAAATTGACATATCATTAATAGGCCAGTCAATAAGGGATGATTTAGGGTCGAATAAGGAAAAGAAATGGTGGAAAGCTGGAATAAATTTTATTTTCTTTATGTAAGTGTCCGTAACAACATTCTAACTTTGCACCACTCTACCACCCCGGATTTGGCCGCCATCTTGGAAAAATGGCGCCAAAAATTAGTTTTATATAAATATCTCGCATGGTAAGCATTTTAGAGCAAAACATGTTATTACAAAAAATAATCTACATTAAATTCTCTACAAGAAATGTTCTCTTCATTTTTTCCCTAGAATGTACTGTTTAGATGTTATAGGCATGGCAAATTACGCATTTTTCTTTCAGTATTGCTTTGTAGCAGAACTTCAACGAAAATTTTCTGATACTGTTTTGTCTTAGTGATTTTTTAATATAAAATATAAATTAATATATTTTCATTCATTGCAGGTGTAACTAGGATAAGTAATCAGGTCTATTAGATCATCTATGTTCAAGATGTCAGCTGAAAAATATTTTATCTGTGGGATACTTCTCGGTGATAGTGTTACATGTATAGTAAAAGAAAAGGATCTGAAAACATTAGTAGACTGCAGTATTAAAGTGAAAGATGGAAACGAATGTCAACTTAAGGGACTGAGAAGTGTTACACTTCATGAAAAGTGTAGAAAAGTTTACACAAAAGCAAGAAGTAGCAAAGCGTTGCTGTCACAACGTACTTCCATCACCTACGCCGATAACCCTTAGGTCAGTAGTACTAAGATTTAATTTTCAAGAACCCTGCCTGTTTTGTAGACAATGTACATCATATGAATTTTTAAAGAGACAGATTAAATAACTTGTGAGTGAACGTGAGAGTGTACATCGCGTCGAAACCATTCAAGTTAAAGATTCTATTATGGAAGCTTACAAGGAAGAGTGCCAAATTTTATTCAGTGAAATTTTTCCAGATTCTAATGATGCACTGCCAACTGAAAAAAACAATAAGAACTAAACTGAAAGAAAATTACCCAGAAGATATTATTATATCAACAAACAAAAACATAAAGCTCATAGTTTGCTTCCGTGATACAGGGCATAAAATTCTCAGGGATGCATGGTATGATCATCAAAAGCGTAAGTATATGGACGAAGAGAAGTTGAGAATCATAATGACAGCGGGGCAAATAATTGCTGAAGATACCAGATCCCAGATTTATGAAACTAATGATTAACCATCAGCAGATAATCTTTGAATGACGTTAATTGATTGATTCCTGGGACCTTAAAATGCCTTCTCGACACAACTGTCTTGAAAAACAAGACAGGGAATAGCACAAAATGTGAAAGAAAATGTATAACAATTTCTCACGTCATAACTGCAGCAGCTGCACAAAAATATATTTTATCCTCATCGCAAGTAGGACTTGCGGTGCATCTTAATCAAGAGTATGGTAGTAAGCATCTTCTTAATGTTCTCTCTTCATTAGGACTGTGTGCACCATATGCTGAGGCAGCTTTCTTGTAAGTTTCGATTCTTCTGCACCCTGCATTACTTTGTTTGTTGATATAATATCTTCTGAGTAATTTTCTTTCAGTTTAGTTCTTATTGCTTTTTCAGTTGACAGTGCATCATTATATTCTTGAAAAATTTCACTAAATGAGAATTGGCTCCCTTCCTTTTATTTTAGCTTCAAGGAAGTTGAAAGCATAAGCCATGGCATCTTAAACAACAACATCTTTCGGACTACCACGTTTCATTCCAGAAAAAATCTTGTAAAACTTTTTCATGCATGAGGAATGGTATCTGGCTTCAGCAGCAACTAAATCATTAACATTGCCAATCCTAATACTAACTTCTTTGCCCCAGTCGTCATTTTTTTTTGTCGGCAGCTTCCATAATAGAATCTTTAACTTGAATGGTTTCGACGCGACGTACACTCTTACGTTTACTCAAAAGTTTTTTTGTCTCTTTAAAAATTCATCTGATGTACATTGTCTGCAAAACAGGCAGGGTTCTTGAAAATTAAATCTTAGTACTACTGACCTAAGGGTTATCGGCGTAGGTAATGAAGTACGTTGTGACAGCAACATTTCGCTATTTCTTGCTTTTGTATAAACTTTTCTACACTTTTCATGAAGTGTAACACTTCTCAGTCCCTTAAGTTGACATTCGTTTCCATCTTTCACTTTAATACTGCAGTCTACTAATGTTTTCAGACCCTTTTCTTTTACTATACATGTAACACTATCACCGAGATCATCTCACAGGTAAAACATTCTTAAGCTGACATCTTGAACATAGATGATCTAATAGACCTGATTACTTATCCTTAGACACACCTGCAATGAATGAAAATATATTTTTTATTAAAAAATCACTGAGACAAAATAGTATCAGAAAATTTTCGTTGAAGTTCTGCTACAAAGCAATACTGAAAGAAAAATGCGTAATTTGCCATGCCTATAACATCTAAACAGTACATCCTAGGGAAAAAATGAAGAGAACATTTCTTGTAGAGAATTTAATGTAGATTATTTTTTGTAATAACATGTTTTGCTCTAAAATGCTTACCATGCGAGATATTTACATAAAACTAATTTTTGGCGCCATTTTTTCAAGATGGCGGCCAAATCCGGGGTGGTAGAGTGGTGTAAAGTTAGAATGTTGTTACGGACACTTACATAAAGAAAATAAAATTTGTTCCAGCTTTCCACCATTTTTTTTTTCTTATTCGACCCTTCATTGACTGGCCTATAAGTATTTCTCACCAAACAAGGAGTGGTAATTATGGATTACGGATTATATATATACACATTAACTTGAGATGTGTGGAAACTATCATGTTAAATTTATCAGTTCTATAACTCCTTACCTATTTCTGAACTACGAAAAGAGTAGTGCTGAACACGTCGTTTTCAGAAGAATGAGTTCTGCGCGCTACAATAGATCTAAAATAACGCCTTTGAGTTTCGTTAAGTTTAATTATAGTAACACGGAAATGACACAAAATTTCGATTTTGCTACTGTCAGCGATATTAAACCATTACATTGGTTTAAGTATTTAGGTGAAAATGTTAAGCTGTCACTTGAATTCAGAAACTTCTTCAATATGTAACGGAATGCAAATTTTGATTCACTTACGTTATATATATATATATATATATATATATATATATTTGGTCTAGGAATTAATTCGTGCGGTTGGTACGCACACATTGAAGCTGTAGTACAAACACAAAATACATAAATACCTTAAGAAAAATATTGTCCATCGCTAGCCACCACTTTCGCCCATCTGTCAGGCAATGTACGGATTCCGTGGCGAAAGAAGTCCTCATCCTTGGAAGCGATCCAGTCAGAGACCCATGTTTTGATATCTTCTGAAGAAGTAAACCGCTGTCCAATCAAATCGTTGTTCATGCAATCGAACAAGTAGTAGTCCGAAGGAGCAACGTCTGGTGAATACGGCGGGTGGGGTAAAACTTCCCATCCGACATTTTCTAAATAGGTTTTGACCGGTTTTGCGACATGTGGGCGAGCGTTATCATGTTGAACAATAAGTTTATCATGTCTGTTCTCCCATTCTGGTCGTGTTCTGGCCAGAGCTTGCTTCAAACGCATTAATTGTCGTCGATAACGTTCTCCATTCATAGTTTCACCCGGTTGCAGCAGCTCATAGTACACCACACCTTTCATATCCCACCATATGCACAGCATAACCTTTGCACAGTGGATATCTCGTTTTGGTTGTGATGGACCTGGTTCACCTGGTTTCACCCAGGCCTTTTTTCGTTTAGGGTTCTCGTAATGGATCCACTTCTCATCATCCGTAATAATTCGATGCAGAAACCCCTTTCTGCGCTGTCGTTGAAGCAGCAATTCGCAAATGGTTTTTCGTCTTTCAACGTCTCTGTCTTTCAATTCATGTGGAACCCAATGTGACATCTTTTGAATCATTCCCATGGCTTTCAAGCGTTTGGAGACTGTTGTTTGATCAACGCCTAATGCTGCTGCAAGTTGTTCCTGCGTTTGACACGAATCCTGCTCGAGCAATGCTGTCAATTCTTCGTCTTGAAATTTTTTTGGCTGTCCAGCTCGCTCTTGGTCTGCCAAGCCGAAATCACCACTTCTAAACCGTGCAAACCACTTCTGACATGTTCGCTCAGCTAGAGCATGGTCACCATACACTTCCACCAAAATACGATGACTTTCAGTCGCACTTTTCTGGATGTTAAAGTAATGCAGCAGGACACCCCGCAAAAACACTTTATCAGGCACAAATTGCGCCATGTTCACTTAACTACAAACTGGTGTTGTTGACGCTTTAATCCACTGCCCTATACTACGAACGATACGCAATGACAGGGGTTTGCAACACATGTGTGGATACACGGAACTGTGGGACGCTCCGTTCGTTGCGCCATCTCTTGTCCACCCGCACGAATTAATTCCTAGACCAAATATATATATATATATATATATATATATATAACAAGATATATATATCAAGTATAGTATAGTATAGTATCCTAACCCTACAATGCCTTTCCATACCCCCTTATTGTCCTCCCCACTTTTACCTTTCCCAGAGACCACAGATGTTTTAACGATATCCCTTTGAAATCTTTAAAGAACAGCTGTATGAGAATGGTTATAGTAAAAGGGATATCGTTAGGAGGAGATACTAAGATTTTAAAAAAGATGTTAAGAAAGCAAGGGGTCAAGGTGTATAGAAAAGGTAGCAGAACGTTGTTGGACATGGTCAAAAGCAAAGGGAGGAATAAGGGAATAAGAGAGCAGAAAGGTGTCATTTCTAAATTGGAATTAATTATTAGCTCGTTTCACTGATCTAGTAGCCAGCGCGCGTCCCGAGAGTTCCTGGTGGAAGAGCATTTGTTGAAATCGGACTTTAAATCCTAGGTTTCGTTCTATATAGCCTAGCTGCTCACAAATGAATGTAAATAAGGTCAGTCAATATTGGGATTATTTTCAAACCTATCAGAAAGATAATTTCACTTCATATTGCATAATCTGGCGTAGGTTTTGCGTTATTATGAGAACATGTCGATCGTAAAAGTATTTTCTGTGTGCGGATGTTCCCCCGAAATCTGTTGTAGTGAGATTAGAATATTGAATTGCAATGCGAAAAACACATAGCGACGTTATTGAAAACAAATGAAATTCTAGAATATGATGTAAGTATCTTACGTATATTTAGAGCTAAAGTGTGAAAACGTCACCAGAAAATTGTGAAATCTTTGAATGAGTGATTGTAAACGATCATTGTAATGTGTTTGAACAGTTTCTTGTGAAAAGTGATTTACAGTATTTTTAACACACATTCCTGTGTGTTATTGCTTGTAATGTATTAGGTTAAATTCTTGCTTTTATGTTGTATCATGTAAATGAAAAAGAAAAATGCACCGGCTATTTTTAAGTCAATCTTCTCTTCTTTTCTTTCTTGAGCGAAGCATCCGTAAAACTTGGATCATCAAGTACCCGCGTCCAATTTTACAAACGTTAATTATTTTAAACACTAAGTAATTCTGAAAGGAAGAAAATAATTGAATTTCGCAAGTGACAAGGAGAAAGTGCATTAATATGTATGATCATGGCAAACGTGAGTGGTATTAGGTAATATTACCAAAAGGTAATTAGCAATTAGACTGATGTGTCAAAACATGAGATGTGTCCAGTACGTGTTCATTCCATCTTCCTCGTGAATAACAGCTGCTATTCGACATGTCATGAAGTGTGTGAAGTCTTCGTAGTTGCAAATACTAAATTGGTGAGAGCGGGAAACTGTGTCAAAAAAGTATCTTAAATCAGTAATGTGTTCTAGACCAGTTCAGTGTCAAGCAACAATCTACAGTGGTTAATACAAACCGTAACCACTTAGACGTATGGCTAAGCTGGAACTGAACTCTTATAATAGTTATGAATGTCACACCAGACAAGTCAGACTTCAGTTTCTGTAGTGCTCATTTCGCGTCATGATGAATCATGAGTCAAACCATTAGTTTTTGGTTTCACTATAAATCTGCTACTGATATGACAGACCCATTTTCTGACGCAGTATCCTCCACAAGGCTCTATTAAAATCAAAACCATTGCTTCAGTCGTATCAGGTAACAGCGTCAAATATCCAAAGATCAATGCTAATATTCTGGGCCCCGCTGTGTTGCAGTTTGACCACTCGGAGGGTGTACACTATAGTGTAGTTGACGAATGGAGTGAGGTATTAGTTTTAAATCGGGAGGAGACTTAACCGAGTGTAATTTTCCTATCCGCGTTGCCCATGAAAAAACAAAATCATTGTCCACTAGAGTAGTGAGTGACCCATTCTTCCAATTTCTGTGTTCTGTCTGCAATAAAAGAGTGATAATAGTGTCAGTATCACGTGGCAACCTTGAGTACAGAATTACTGCGTAGTGAACGTACTTCTTCTATTACACTACAATTGTGTTTTTTTTTCTTTTTTTCATACCATGTAAAGTTAGTAATGATTACGAACGATTATTAATGAAATCATGCAGGGAATGTATCGCCTCGAGGATGGCGGGAAATTTCTCCTTTTTAGAAGAAGGAAAAAAAGTGTCAAAGATACTGTAGAAATGGGCTTAAAATTGTTACAGTATCTAAATAGTAGTCTTAAAAAACGTACAAATTTGTTAATTTTGGGGTTTGGAGGGTCTTTGTAATAAATATCGTTAAGTTCAGGCAACCTTTTTCGGAGTATCTATAAATGTTTGTTTGTTTATAGATGTAAAATGAATGTCATCATAACATCTTTAGTGTTTCCAGTTTCAGACGTGTAAATGTGCATACTAAGTTTCACATCGATGCGATTACGGAAAATGTTTCAGATAAAACATTAAAACTTGATCACTTCGTGAAACGTCAGGAAAGCAGAAGCTTTGAGAAATAACAGGAGTGCAGCCTTTTTGTCTCTTTCCTTTCCTTTCTTCAGATCAGACCAAATGAGTTTTTAAATAGTGTGAAATGTATGTAGTTTAGTGGTTGTGTGTTGTTAGTTTTACTAATCAGTAGAAGATTGCTCTTGTTATAAAATTGTTGGTGTATGGTATGTATGATTATTTGTAAGCTAAATCAATGAAGCAGACAAATGAATCATTTACGCTATATAGTACACATGTAGCTGAGACGAAAGTGATGTGGAAAGGGAAGCTGTCTTCCGAGTATACTGGTTAAGTTACTCAGTCTAACAGAAATCTACCCTTCTAAGAATTGTCAGTGTTTTGTAGCAAAGTAAATAAGGATCAAATTGATAGTAAATATTACAACATTACATTTGTTTTCATTTTTGTTTGAAGGTGATACTACCACTTGAGATTCGTTACGTTTTTAAACATTCGTACGAAAGTTTGAATCGAAATATTTCAAGTAATTGTTGTGTCACATAATTGCGGAATTTTAATAAAGAAATTTACATAACATGTGCAATTTGAGGCTATCTTTCGGTATTTTTAGGGAGCCGTCGTTGGTTTAATTTTGTGAAATAAAACGGATCGTTACTAAAATACTCTTCAGAAAATACTGGTTGATACGAAGCTGTCCTTAGTTGAATCTATCATCAGCTCCAATTTTAGAACTAATAGTGTTGCTAGTAAAATTAAAATTACTGACGTTAGTTTCATTTCGATACCTATTAGAACCCGTACAGAAGAAATAAATGATCGGTACTATTGATATTACAAAAATAGTGTACTATCTTGAGAGTAATGTTCTGAGTTATTCCCGTTTTTCATACTGATAGTTAGTATGAGATATGCTGTATATAAAAGTTTTTACCAATAGATATGGACTTCTTAAGTTCAAATAAGAGTGGAAGACGCTGTCGCCTAATAAGAATTTATCTAGTTCGAATGTAGTTAGCAGCAGCTCGTCACCTGTATTGGTTCATAATTATTTAGTAATTTCAATAAAAATCCTATCAATGAAAATTACTATTAAAATTCTTTTAAAATTTTAAGTCTACAAGTGTATTTTTTTTCCCTATTTGATGGATATAGAAAGGAGCTCACGTTTCTTCGGCAGTAAGGCACCATATTGTTTTAAGTTGATATTACTGATACTTGTTTAGGAGCTTGAATATAGGAGGGAGAGAAAAGAAGGAAGTAGAGAAACTGGCAAGATATTACGGAATCGGGTGTTGTGTATGGTCATCTGGATTTTTTTTCTCACTATATTTATTGCTTCACAACTCAGTACTCACTGTCCGCTCCGGGCTTTTATAAATACCTTATTAGTTTTCAAGCTTGTATATAAAATGTGAAGTTCCTGAGAAGTTGATAAAACACAAAATTAAAAGTTTATGTATAGAAACAAGTCGTTTAGTAATTGTAATTGGTGAAAACTTAGATTAGATGTTGATTAACCTTCTCATAGAGATTTTAATACCTATGATTATCTAATTAGAAAACCATGATTAGTAAGACTGTAATATTTCCAAAGTGGTCTAGAGCCCAAACTTACCTTCCCGCACCTCTGTCTGAAAAGTGTTAATGGGATTTTACTTCTAAAATGTTAGTTTGACATTCGTGATTGATATTCTATTTCGTAGAATCACATCTCCGTAGTCCTGAAGAATAACACTCATTCCTTCCATAAATGGACGTACAGCAGAATGGAGGTAAACTTCAAGAAAGTTAAATATTAGTAGTATAACTGAAACTTTAACATAAATATTTTGTTCCAAGATTAATAATTGTTGAATTTGCCCATAACTCAAGTCACAATTGAATTTGCCCATACTCGTAATTCATAAATTACTCCAACCATTTAACATTTTACGATTACAGTATTAGAAAATGACTGCGATGCCCAAGATCTAAAATACGAGGCGTGTTTTTCAAGTAAGTGCGATTTTGAAATTTGGTCGCTGTAGCGCTGGATTGTCATCCTGCGCATGCGCGCTGTATAACTACATTTTATTGACAATCCACAGACACCATTACTGAAATATTCGACCGTGTTTGAGAGTAGCTAAAATGCTTTCGCCGATTGAGAATCCCACCAATTGATATACGCGCTGTGATTCGTTTTCTTCATCCTAAAGGCATGAAAGTGGCTGAAATTCATCGCTAGATTATTGAAGTATATGGAGAAAACAAATGATCGATGGAATGGTACGGAAATGGGTTCGAGCTTTTAAAGATGGCCGCACAAATTTTCATGATGATGAACGAAGTGGGTGACCTGTCATTACTGAAGACTTGATGCAGAAAGTTGACGAGAACGTGAAAGAGAACATGCGTTTCATCAAGTTGCAAGAAGTTTTTTCTATAAATTGTGACCCAGCTCTTAAATTATCGAAAGTTGTGCTCATGGCCGTATTGCAGAGGTTGTCAAATCAGGCGGCAGACTTCCATGAGGATAGTATTCGAAAGCTTGTTGTACGATATGATATGTTCTTTAGGATTGGTGGAAATGTACGTATCTACAAAAGTAGATTAAGGTACAGGCTTTCATGTAACAGTAAAATTGTTACCAAAAGTTTTTTTTCTTTCTTTCTTATTTCAAAGAGATACTTACTTAAAAAAAACATACATCGTGTTTATTACATAAAGTACAAGATTATGCCGCTGAAGAAAACGGATCAAAACAACATTCTTAGAAGAAGAATACGAAATAAACGTGTTCCTAGTTACTGTATTTCTGAATACTCAATGTACCTGTATGTAGTAAATTTTAAATGCAGGAATAGTAGAAGTCTTACTTCACTATTTTCTACGTGAATATGATTTCGTCAACCAAAAATCATCAGTCTTTATCACGATGATAAATTTTCCCCCGATTATTTTTTATAGGTTTGGGAAGAACTGGCAGTGAACGTTAAAATTGCACTGTAAAAGTAGTAATTCGGATGATTGTGACATCCTGTAAAGGCTCAGTAATTATATCCTAAAGGCTTTACATATGTAGATATAATATCTCTAAGGCTTAGAGCTTTCGTAACCACTTTCGTACTGTGATACGCTGGTATTATTCAGTTACAAAAACGTGGTGGGTACTGTTTGAAGCAGGGTTTTCCTTCGCTTTTTCCCTAAGTTTTTTGGTGCATACGTAATACTAATATAACAAATAGTTTTGAAGTTTCCTTTCTTTTACTTTTTGGAGTTAATATTTGGACCAAATGCGCCTCTAGAATTACAAGTTATAGAAAGTAAAGTAATAAATTAATTCGTGAATAGTACAGTATACTTCCAGAACAACTGAACAACGTAAGTTAGAAAAAAAAAAAAAAAGAATGAATGATATTTGTTTCCAAAACCAGTGACAATAATAAAACTACTAACGATATGATCAAGAGTTAAAAGGAAACATCGTATTTTAGCATAATTATTAGTTCGCTCTTGGTTTTTGTTAGTAATAAAAAGAAATCTACAAGTTTTATTATAAATTGAAAATTTCGATATCCGTAACTGTACTGCTCAATTCTGTGATGGTTATCAGAAATCAGATGGAAACTGCTATGTATTAAGGTATTAAGGATGGTTGTATTAAACACTCCTGAGTTAAACTATATATTTAAAAAAGAAGTATAGAACTTACAAGATTAATGTCTGTAGCACTACCATTCAACGATTGTTCAGTTGAGTTCGTAGTAAAAATGCGAAAGGAAGTTTTACACTGTTTTAGACATAAATTTAAAACTGGAAGTTTTTCGACAGTGCTAAAGTCCCATCTGAACAGAGAACAATGCAAAGCGTGCTTTAGATGATCTGTGACAAGGATAAAAATAGAATACTGGTGTCCGTTGAGAGGAGGAGTGTGAAGGAGTAGCAGAATAGAGACCTTGCACTAGTGAGAATAAGGGTAAGTAAGACACATTGTCAGTAGAATTAGTATTGTATAATTCTCATGATTATGAATCGGGTTTTATTTCCGTAGAAATCTTACTAGCTGTCGTTCTTTAATCTTCATGTATATAGTATTTTATTGAGATCACGTCGGTGCTCTTAGAACCAGTTTCTTTGCACCATAAATAAATTTTTACTGTCGCGGGTACTATTTCTTGTCATTCAATAATGCGTATTTGATCCCTTATTAATAGTTACAATTTGTGAAACTTTTCTTACGTAACACAGAAACACATACACTATAATAGCTAGTGATACAACTACAACTGACAAAATACTGAGCAAAAGCGTTGGAAAAACTAGTCAAATGTAACTAGGGAAGAGGGCGTGACGGAGTTGGGAGGAGAAGGAATTGGGTTTACTTTCATGTACTCTTGAATATAGGTATTTGTGCTATTTACAACAGTGAAAGAGAATAGTTTGGTCTGAGAAAAGTTACAGTATTTGAGTGATCAACTTGGATATGAACTCCTGAAGTATGAGAGTGGAGCCCTTATAGTTTGCCAAAACATTACTGAGGTATGGCCTTGTTTTTGCGATGAATAACGCTTTTCAAATCGGCATTTGTAAATGTAACTTTGCATTTGAGGTACTTCCGAAGGAAAAAGGAAGTGAAATCTGGTCGTCTCAGTATAATGATGTGCTTGACTGACTTCTATGCTCAGATGAAGCCTCACAGATTCGGCATTCGGCTTTTGCCCTTCTAGTTGATTCATCGTTTAACAGTGATCTCGCAACTTGTGCTGTAGCTGGAAACTCGAGCAGATTCATCAAGACCTTCGCTGAGTATTCACTACAGATTCTTCCTTGGATGATTGTTCCATAAACTTAAATGTAAAGAGTAGTAGTATGCAATGCTATCTTATCACCCAGCTGAAGTTGCAACAAACAAGCTACCATCAGATCTTCGTGTTTGGTGCATGTGAACGTTTTATAAAGATGGTTATGAAAAAATAAGAAAAGAAGTGCAAGTCGATAACACTCAAATTAAAAAAAAAAAAAAAAAATGTTTAAAGTTAGATAATAATATAAGTTGTATATGCTGATCACGAGCAGTTTTATCAAACGGAAGGCCTTGCTGTAAACAAGATGTATTAAGTGTTGGAAATCGCACATTTCTATATTTTGAAACATGTGGGAAAGAAACAAATAACATAGAGAAGTAGATTTTTATGCAGAAGCCTTCATGAGTGAAAATGAAGTAAAATTTTCATTTTATACTGGGAATTTGTGGATCTATTATAGTTCTTTTGTGGACAGTTGTATGCAAAGAACTGTTTTCAGTATGCATATTTAAGAAGTAGTAGTATATGAGTGGAAAATATTGTCAGAACTCCGAGAATCGCCATATATTTCGCAATAATAGTCATGTTGTAGAAGTTGAATTGTTAGTGAAGTATTGATCAGACAGATTGGAAATTTTGTATTCATTTATCTAACTGTAATAAGCTTTAAAAAAAATCAGAGGTGGTTGTGATGTTCCGAAAAATTGTCATGTCGTACTCAGTTCTTGAGGAATTGTTTCGTAATTTATATACAGATTTCTCATATAAAACTAAAGACAAGTGACAATGAATATTATTTCAATTGTAAATTGTAATTGCAATCCATCAGGTATTCACAAAATCTTCTGCGTTGTTGTGTAAAGAAGAAGTAACATTATAAATCTCTTGAAACCAAACATGTGCCATATGTGGTTAAACGTGACAAATGGAGTTGTAGTTAATAGTGCAGTGTTTTATTCTTTGTTGTCCACGGTATGATGCATGAATTTGTAAATTTTTAATTTAGCAACTAGTTCATTAATGTTGAAACTGTAAAGTAATAGATTACTGATGTAAACCAATGTTTATCGTGTTACTTCTTAAAGAAGGAAAAAAAAAAAAAAAAAGTCAAATAAGAACTGACAAATTGATCTTATAAAATGTAAAATTGTAACAACGTGGACATATGGAAGACTAATCCACAATGAGGAAATTGAAAAATTTACAGACAGTTTTACATAATAATAGAAACAAGTCTTAGAAATGATATTAAAAATTTAGGAAAATCTCAGAAAATTCTGAAACTGATAGAGTCCATTTTATAGATATTTGAGAGATACAATTTTAAATACATCGACGAACGGTTTGATTGTATGCTTATATGCAGAGCATCGAAAAATGATTAAGCAAATTGTGTTTCTTGTGTAACTATAAATATGATTGTTCCAAGAGGATTCTGAAGAGTAAGGTGATGATAGCATTCAGACATTGCATCAAGATAGCTGCGTCAGCCATTATTTGAAATACGAGTGACTACGAATTACGTGTACAAAATACATATAAAGATTATTTTGAATATTAATATTATTAAGGACAGTGGTGAATTACTACGGCTAAAATATTTACTGCGTGGTCGATCAAGTGTTTTGAGTGAGAGAGAACATATTAGCCAACCCTTCGAAGAAAGAAACTGGTTTCTTTTGTTTATATTTTAACATTCTCAGTTCGTTGAATTTTACCATATCTAATCTTACCGAAGTTTTTCAAGAGCAGGAGAGTGATTGGAAGAATACGAGATTAATACCTAAATGTTCTGTTTAATTGATATGGTTGATGATCAGTATTTCATAGTTCATTTTATTGTTTGCTTGGGAGAATATTTCCTGGGCCGTTTTGCTTAAAAATTTGAATGTTTACCTAAAGTCGATAATTTATATTAGTCTAGCTTATATAATCACTTCTAGTTTTTTGTGTATAGACTTGAGTAGAAGATATTTATTGTAACAGTTCATAATACTGACCAGCACATGCTGCTGGGAGTAGCGTCCGCGGTGCTTTTGCCCATTTAATCACCCAACTTGAGTGGATATTCCCCTGCTATAAGGTGCGTGAAGAAGAAAAATGTGTGACATTTCGTAATTTTTATTTTTTCTCTTGGTTCCTAAACTAACAGAAATGAAAGAGAATATATGATCGTAAAGGGAAGTAAACCGGCTTGTATTGATACGTCATAATGTTAAAACAAAATCGCCCAAACCGTCCTCAGGCGGCTTCAAAGGAAGTGGAACAGCATTAAAGAAAACCGCATGTTTCTGTTACATGAGAGGGATATTTCAACAAGTCCTTCCAGTTGAGGGTGGTCTTTCAGTTGACGTGCTGGAAAAGAAAGCAATGTTGCAATTTTCACCCTCTTGCTTACTTAATCTTCATAAGTAGAAGCTTTGCTTTGTTATAATTAAATATAAACTAATTATTTGCTGAGCAAAACTATATATTTTCATTAAAATTCAACACGTGTTACAGTTTCGCCAACTAACTCTTTGGCTTCATCAGACTCTATTAATGTTTACTATTATATCGAAATGCTGTACTTTTTTGGGGAGGGGAGGGTCATACAAAACCCCACGACAGGCATTTATTGAAATCAGAAGTATCTTTGGTATCTATTTACGTATAAATGGGTCAGAACCAAAGTGACTTAAATAATTCGTATCTTTATTCACTTTTCTTACTGATATGCGAATTAAGTCGTTGTATTTCTTTAACTTGGACTAATAAAGTCGTAGTAAACTAACTTGGACTAAATTAGTTCTGTACTCTGCAGTACTTTGAAATTGCCATACGTAATTCTGTATAATGGTTTCAATTATTTATCTTTTTGTCCTTCTGAAATGACTCTTGACAATTATACAGGGTGTCTATTGGTCACGAATGTCACGAAATCAGAAAACGGTCATAAAAGTCACGAAAAAGACACAAAATTTAGCTTTTGGGTCACGATTTTTTTGTAACTGTACAAATGTAAGTACAGATTGGAAAATTTTGTTTTATGAAACGTCAAAATTCACCACCAGAAATGTCTATGACCGGCTTTAGACGCTACCAAATCGCAAGCAAAGTACGTTTCTGTCGCATGGATGAAAATTTAGTCTAATTCGCACCCAAATTCGCTCTTTAAAATGTTAGGAAATTTTATGATTTGGTAAAGAAAAGGTCACAAAAAAGTCACGAAATTTAATTTTGGAATTTTAGTAGACACCCTGTTATAGTAACACGTATGTAAAGATCAGTACAACGTATTTTTATCAAAAGCCCTTCGTGAGTGAGTCGGCAGGCGTATCGTAAATTTGTGGCCAATTAGTCCCGGTTTCGAGTTCAAATGGAAGTCAATTTATCTCGGATGTAAGCCGAGAAGCGGTTTGGATTCCACTTTAAGCTTATGTGACTCCTTTCAGCATAACGTGGTTGTTGCATAATAACATCAAGGCGAAACCAACTTATTTCTGTCCATATACAATATAAATACATGGAGCAAAACTTAAAAAAAAAGTTTAAACAACAACAAAAGAAAGTTTAAACCAGAAAAAACGGTTTTTGCCAACCCTGGTTATTTATGAAGGCGGTTATTGTAAATTTTCTGCTTTAATACAAGGGAAGCCGGTTGGGGACCAATAGAACGTCCTCAGTATAATCTCAGGTACTTTGTGTGAATGCATGAATAATTATATGCAGACAGTGTTAGAAATTACCAGGTTAGGACTGCTAGTTTGTAAAGCCATTGGATAGAGTAAGAAGTGCCCACCTTTCACTCTAAGCATATGTGCATATAAACAGCATGACAGTTAAGTTTTGCTATTGAATTTATTGTAGCCAGACATAGGAGTCCATCACAGGAAGAACACCGCATGCTTATAAGTCTTTCGAGCAGGTTTCAACATGATCTGGCCCGCAGGGGACCTGAAAAGGTCTAACTCACGTGCGCTACATAAAATACACACCACATCCCAAAATTGTTTATAGCACCCATTGGACACACATGCCATTCGTATAAGCCCCATATCTATATGAAAAATCGAACATATTGGAACTAGTCACGCATTCAGTCATAGGCGCCGCATCCATACAAAGTCGAAGGTTGGTCGTGCAACCAATAGTAAGAGTAGCTACTGGTCACTATCTCCAAAATGTACCTAAGCCACATACGATCAGTATTGGCTGAAGGCAAATTAAGTAATTAATTGTTATTTTGCAGAAATGTCCTATTACCTTAAAAATGTTTATTCTGTTACCTACTCACTATATGCACTACCACCATGCTGGGGTAGTCATAGGAATCGTTGCCTTCATATAACGAATACTCACTGTTCGCAGAAATAGGCTTGAATGTATAAAACTTCCTCTATTGTCAAATTTATGCTAGCATCTCCAAGTGGTATCTTTATGCATTCACCAAATTCTCAACCAAATCTTCATTTATGCGCGCTTGCTCCTATTGACTCAGCGTTTTGGGCTGAACGGATCCTCAAGATTTGCTGTTTTCTGAATTAGAATAGATGCAAAGGTAGTACAAGCAAAGCACAAGTTGGTTTTGTGTAAATCACCCCATCGTAACTAGTGTAGTAATGGAACTTCAGCTATTTGTTTCACAATGATAGGAAGACTGAAAAACAAGTAACTGTAGTATGCATGGAAAACAGGTTGATATAACTGCGCATATGTGGTTCCAGTGTCTGTTGGCGTTAGTGACCTGTCTTGGCTCTGACCAATTTGGAACTTCCTGCGTGGTGTGGCAATTATGCCTGAATGTGAACGTGACTTTGCAGTGACTGTTGGCGTATATGGCAGGTAGCGTTTATGCCCAACGGCTTCTGCGACCGATTTTGAGATGTGACACCTGTGACCTGCTTCCACGAACACGAAGTAGAGAGCTCCAATCAAGTTCTGTGTACTAAAATTGGGGAAATTTGTCACAAAAACCTATGCCTTGCTACAGAATATTTAGTGTATGAAACGTTGTGTAGAACACACATTTTAGTGGCTTTCGTAAGGGCAAGAAATGTTTAAACGACGACGAGAGTACAGGATAGGACAGACCAACTTAAAATGTACGTGCAGAAATCGCAAATCTTCTTATGCCAAGGGTCTCATTCACCATAAATTTGTTTCAGAAGGTAAGAATATCAGTGACAGAATGACCCGAGTCAGGCCACAATTAAACAACTCTGGCAATTGAAGTCTTCTGTACGATGATATCCCTAGCAAAATTCTAACATCGTCAGTCGGTTTTTGAAGAAAGAAAAAGTCGCCGTAGATTCGGCTCCAGTGGATTACTTCCTGTTTCCGATGTTGCAACTCCCTTTCAAGGACATGTTGCTTGAGAACGTAGAGGCTGTCAAGGTGGTTGTGATGAGGAAACTGAAAGGCCTCAGCAGGTTCCAATCGCTGTTCTAAGCAAAGTTGTGCATCAAGAGAGGGTAATGACTACATAGTTTTTTTTTTTTAAATGTTTGGCAATTTTATTGCTGTACTGTGTAAGCTTAAAAGAGAAGGCAGAATCCTGATTCTTATAGACTGTTGGGTGATTGGACGTGGAAAGTGCCTACTTTTACACAGGTTTTGAAGACGCATTAATCGATTCGTAGTCCAGGCTGACATGATACTAAGCCCAGGAGAAAATCATTCAAATTTTTTGTCTTCATTTACTTACCAGAAGTCTATAGATGAAAAACTGCGAAAGTGAGATATACTAATTAGTTTTTTGATTTCGTTTTGTTGTTTATATATTGTTGACAAGGGACTACAACTATCTAATAATTGTGTGTTAGGAAATAAAATAATACAGTGAAACCTCCCTTAACGGACACCTCTATAATACAGACACATTTTTTGTCCCGGCAAAAATATATGTTCCCTTGTGGAGCAAAACCCTCCCTTTTACGGACACTCTCAGATACGGACAGTCCTTTTTTCCCCCAGACGTTTCAATAACCTCTTCATAACGGACAGGAATTATTCTCGGTTCTGTGATACATTATTCGTTATATATTCGTCAAGCGTATCTATCCTGAGTCTAGACCTGGTGAACCATCAAATAGAAGAGCTTCGAAATAATATTTTTTTTTTCTGCACGCAATAAACTGCTTTCTGGTGGAAATCCTAGAAAACCTTCAATACGCGATAACATTCATTTAGGGTCAGTCGTATGGCCAAGAATTCTATGCGAACTACCTTCCCTTCCCTAACAAATTTAGTCCTTTCGCCTCTGGGCCTTGCATCTTTCCCGACAATCTCATAGATGTTTTACAATAACATTCAACGAGCAATGTTTCCTGTTACTTTTTGTTGTTGTTGTTGTTGTTGTTGTTGTTGTAAAGCTACATTTTTCTTATGATTCTGGAACAAGTCTAGGTTGGAGTTTTCCCGGCTTCCTTTTTCACTTTCTCTTAAGTGGATATTCTTTGTGATTGGGGCTGGGTCAGTAAACATATGCACTCCATATATCTTTTCATCCATTCCACCAACGAAGATATCGCACCAGTACACAAACGCGCGCGCACACATACAGACACATGTTTCTTCCGCAACCGTACTGAGGATTCTCATAGGACACTTGCTAATTGAGTTTTATTATCCTTGTAGAGGAAAAAGTATGCCCTTTTCGCTAAACAAAATCGTTTAGCCGATTAGTTGGTTCCTAATGCATCTTTTGAGAAGGTTCTGAGAATTTGAAATAAATGAGAAACGCTTACAGGGTGATGACACGTACTTAAGAAAATTAACATCACACAACCCCCAGCAATAATATTATTTAACAGAAATGAATTTCTCCTTCATCCCTCCCAGTAGTTCAAATATGTACTAAATAGAGTATTTTCATATTGAATTTTACGTACTTACAATGCATTTACTGTATATTACAGCACACAATTACCATTGTGGGAAATTATATTTCTGTAACCTCTCTGTAACGGACAAAAATTCATGTCCCATTGGTGTCCATTATTCAGAGGTTTCACTGTATTATTTCAGTACTTCGTTATTCAGAGGTTTCACTGTATTATTTCAGTACTTCCGTCACAAAATAATAATAATAATAATAAAAATAGAGCCCACTAGTTGGATTTCTTTTTATAATTTCTTCTGTGAAAAAATAAATGCTGCGTTTGATATTTATTTGCCTGATGTGCCTCCTCCCCCCGTATTTAGTCGCTAACTCTCTCGTGTTTGGAGCAAACGATCCCGGGTTCGATTTTCGGTAGGGTCACTCGATTGGAAAATTGTTAAAAGCCTTTCAGGTCAACCATCTTGCGTGAATTTTTTTCTGGGAATTTTCTCACTCGTAGTAGGCAAATGCCGGGATGGTACCGAATATAAAAGTCACAGGCACCTTCCTTCCATTCCCATGTCTTTCGTTCTTTACCATTTCCCTGGATAGTGTGATCGCCGAGGGACGTCATCCCTCATACGTGACGGGCTCAAGTGGTCATAAATGTCAAATGCTCAGAAATATAATTCTTATTTACCTGATCATAGATTGTAATATGAGGTTGTTTCTCCCTTAAGCATTGCAGTTGTCGTGATTAATTGTATACTTCTATATGTTATCAGCAAGAATAGAATCTTAACTTTACTGTCAGTAATTGTATCAGAACATTTCGAGATAGACAGTATAGGAATGTGCTGTATAGACAGTATAGGAATATGCTGTTCTATATTGTATTACTTTTTGTTTTACTTTTTAAAAATAACTTCTAATGAAATAAGAGATTGATTCATTTATATTAAGTCGAAGTCAAGGTGCAGCTGTACCGCGCATGTGGTAACCCATCGCTGTGAAATTGCAACGAGGCAATTGTCGCATTAATCACGCAGTAGAGCAGTATGGTCGAGCGTAGTCTGATGCCGCCAAAACTTGGGAGAGGTCAATTGTAGCCAACCACACGGCGAAAACATCGCTGAAATTTTACTGCCGTATAGAATGAAAGCTGGACTTGCTTCAGTTCTCTTCTCTGACTTCCCTGTTAGAGTCCAAATGCCAGACCAACCGACTGTTGTGCTTTCGGAATCTTCGTCTGTCCCATCGTCGCGTCCGCGCAATCTGCGGCCTGTAGAAAGCCTGTAAAGAGGAGTGGGATGCAATACCCATGGCCCAGCTGCAACGCATATCTTGCAGTGTTAACTCTGATGCCGAGCAGTACTTACTAGAAGTGGCATGCAGATCGAACACACTTGTGATGGAAATAACAGCATTTCCTAAATAAGTGGCACATTTAAATTCGACTCAATATAAATTAATCAAACTCTGTTATGAAAAGATGCAAACGAAAGGCATATTGAAGATAAAATTTACTTCCGATGGTTAAGAAAAGAAGTGCTTTCCCAGTCACCTGAATGCTTTGAAAACAACACTCCTCTTTCTAACCATTCAAAAGAAAGCTCTAGATCATATTCAAATGTTAAAAAAAGAATCACCAATAGAAACGTTACTTTCTAAAGTTTGCTTCATTAAAACAAGGCAAAAGAAAACTACATTGTACGTCGACGTAAGATCACGTTAAATTTTAGCACAATTTTATGAACAATTTTTCAAAACGGTCAGGATCATAACATGGAACTCGATTCTCAGAAGTAATGACTCATATTTACTCGAATTTAAGCACCTCCCTAAAAGCTTGTGTTCACTTTTAGAATCCATTTATTGGCGAATACAAGCACCCACTATAAGATAACTAGAAAATTTACGCAGATATCATACCAACGGCTCATTATTGGCTGCAAAACCAGTGCGATAATAATTTCCAGATAGAGTAATCGGTAGTGCATCTATCAATTCTAAAAAATAATATACAGTTGTGAACTGAAAAATTAAACAATCTACAATAGATCTGTACAGTTACAATTCTCGTATCGTTATTATTATTATTATTATTATTATTATTGTTATTTACAATTTATTATAAGTAACAATTAAAAAGACATGTACCGGTACTTCTGTTATTTATCCGAAAACGTATTACGCAGTTATAAGCACCCTTCATGAATTTTAGCCCAAAATTTTGAAAAGAAAATGAGGTGCTTATCTTTCGAGTATATAGGGTGACCGAGTATATACTGTAACTGGTTTTTCCCTAGTTTTTGTTTTTGTTGCTAGTTCTTTATATATAGAGTACTGGGTTACACTGATTACCCTGATGAACCACTCCCTATATTTCTAATGGAAATTCATTGTTCCCACAATGCAACAAAAGTGACTCTGCGACACTACCGGCTAGAGTTGTAACTAACGGCATCGTCTGCTACTGACAGTAGCTAAGAGTATCATTGGCTAATTCTATCAGACTCACGCGCTCTGAATGATTTTATTCGTTCTTGCTTTTAGTTGTTCGTAGAACCTAACTTTCCTGAGTGGTGACGCCCCAGTCTCCACAGTTTCAGCGAGAAGAGCAGTTGTAACCTCTTACACTATATTATTACTTTATGCTGGGTTACTTCTCTTCACTCCGTGTCCTTTTCACCAAAAAGTATCAACTTCGAAAGGTGTATTGCGCCTGACTGAGAAAATCATACCCTGGTATATTTCTGGTCATAGTAACCTAAACGCCGAAAACAATTTCGAGAAAAGTACCCCAGATCCTTACGTCCCTCAGATCTGTGCTTAGAGAAATCTATTTTTCCTATGTTCTGCTACAGAGTAACATGACCATTTTGAGCAGAGATATTGACCGTCTGGACTTCTTTCATCCATGTAAATAATGTGCCGGGACACGATTTTATTTTTCTCAGGAGTAAGCTGTTCTTTACTCGGTTTCTGGCTTGGGAATTTAGTTTACTTCGTGATAGTATTCGTTACTAGAAAATGGAATTTTGTAAATACCCAAATGTTCTAACCTAGTACTAGTAGTTAATACAAAGTAATGAAGATATTAATACGATAAATTCCAAATGAATAAATAAAAACATGAAAATGAGTGTATATACTGTACTGTCATGTATTGAGCACGCAATTTAGTTTCATTGTGTACTTGTTTTAGTTCGGCGTTTGTATTTCTTGTCTTAGAAACTTAACAATGCTTTAACAAAAAGCCTCGACTAAAGCACAAAACAGACCGTGTTCCGAAAGAGAGAAGAAGAAATAAATGCAAATTGATTTATACAGAGAATTAGGCGAGGTGCATGGCAGAAGAAAAATATTTAATGCAGCCGTCAGCAACAGGCTTTTTTTTTTTTTTTTTTTTAATTATTATGACAGCATGTTGTATAGAAGGCGGTCGAGAGGTGGAATGTATAATAATACTTTTCTGCTAGTTTAACGTGGTTGTTCGAGTTACATAGACAGGATTAAAAGTAAAGGTGTGTTGTAATTGTGATATTCGGTGTTCATTGTATCCAGTTTTCCTGTGCAAATAACATCCTTGTAGTTTCCAAGTATTCCAAGAATACATTCAATCATCTGGTGGTTAGATAATTCTTTGCCATGGGTTCGGGAAGTATCAAGCGACAGTTTTCTTTGCTCGCTGCAACATTTACTGGAGTCTTTTCGGTAACGTAAGATGGCAAGCGGTAAAAAGTGCGCCGTGGACCGAAACAGGTAGTAATACAAAAGTGCAAGTTCTAGTGTGGCATCATTTGTGGTTGCATGTTTCGAGTCGAGTGTAGGTTTGCATTATCCTGTTGCAGCTTTGTCCTGGTGGCGCTCTAGGTTCACCAATGCAGAATATTATTGACAGTGTAGCACACACTCACTCCAACTGTTCGGAATAAAAGTTTATATTGATGGAACGACCATTCGGAATGAACTCCAAGTGAATTATACTACACATTATATCATGGCTATACTCGAAAACGACCCTGTTTGACGACCGGTTCTGGAAGTTAACCCCTGCTCAACCACTGTTCTTGTATATTCGATTTCGTAGAGACATCCAGTTTTCGTCCCATGTGGCAAACCGTTTCAGGGAACTCATGTGCAGCAGTGTTGGCACACATCCACTCTCTTCAGAGCTTGAGTTGGGATAAACTCATATGGCTCAATGCGGCAGATCCTAATCATTTTCCCAAGTTCGTGAGGTTGGACTGCGACATGCCGAGTTGATTTGATAACTGTCGTGTGCTGGTGGATTCATTATTCTCAATGGCGTGTCATATGACTTCCAGAATCTGTTATCGGGATACGGACAAAATCTCGCGGTCAAAACATTGCATGCCAAAACCTCGTCGCCCGCCCAAAATCTCGCCGGGCCAAAACATTGCGTGGCCAAACCTCGCCGTCCAAAACCTCGTGGATCAAAATCTCGCTTGGCCAAAAGTTTTCGGAATGAAACCTTCCTTCAAGTTTATCCAATGAGTTTTCTAAATATGCAATTCCACATTACAAATAATAATAATAATAATAATAATAATAATAATAATAATAAAAGATGATACAAAATATCGTGTGCGTGGGGTTTCTCGGGGTAATCCCGTTTCCTCTCACTTTCTTCATTCCATCATTTCCTTCATCCTGATCATTTACGTATCCTTTAACCTAAAAGACATAATCGAAGGACGTAAAAACTCATACGTTATTTCATAGTTTCATAAATATTATTCGATTTTGTTAGAATTTCCTAAGGTCAAAGTGAAATAGAAACCATCCCAGGATCAAACCCCATATATGTTGCAAATTTGATCGAGACCGTTCGGGTGGTTCAAGAGTTATTAAGTCACAAACGCAGCCACTTTCATTTTTATGTATTTCTATATGTCTACCCCTTCCCGTCAAAGTAAAATGATAAAAACCATTCCAGGCTGTAACCTGATCTGTGTGGCAAAATATATCGTAATTGGTCTCGTGATTCAAGAGTTATTAAGTATGTTTTTATATTTATATATCTTCCCTTCTTTTCGTTGTGGCGTCAAAATGAAATTACAAAATACATCCCAGGCCCAAACCTTATCTATGTTGAAAATGTCATCGAGATCGGTCGGGTGACTCAAGAGGTATGATGTCACAAACATAGTCATGTTCATTTTTATATAGGATAGATTTTCAAAGCACGCGTTAAAGTTTTTTCTTCTCATTATTTTAATGCAATTATATGTTATTAAAATATATATACATACAGCAATATATAGGGCATTCTACATCGAAGAAATCGTCGTGACGACGTTTTATACTGACGACATTTCTTCCCAGGCGAGATTACGTTTCGCGTAGTTTAGACCAGGCGAGATTCTGTGTCCCGAGATCAGGACGGCTTGGCCAGGCGAGATTTTGAGTATGATGAGATTGTGAGACGCGAGGTTTTGGTAAGGCGAGATTTTGGACAGACGAGTATTTGGCCCCCTCGAGATTTTGGTCGGCGAGGTTTCGGCCCGTCGAGATGATCTTGGCCAGGCGAGGTTCTGGTCGCGAGATTATGTACCCAAATCTCTGTTATTCTGGGGCACCCGGACTTTGGCTGATCTTCGACATTTGTTTACAATCATGAAATTTCTGGAACCAACGAGTTGCTGTGCTGTGGGTCAATGCGCCGTGCTATTTCTCAAGACAAATGTTTTGTGTTGCTACCGCAGCGTTGTGCCCGAATTAGAACTCACTCAGTAACAATTCACCTGGCAGACGTCGTTGAGCACTCATCACTGTCACTTTAAAAAAAAAAAAAAAAAAACTGACTGAAGATCTGATGGAGTAGTGGTTTCCGTGTTAAATAGTCACCACACTACCTCCGATTCAGTTTCATCTTGTATTTACGGTCGATCACGGCGTATACGCTCCTGCTGTTGGGGTTACGAAAATACTGCAAGACTTACGATTGATCCTTGTGCAAGAATAGTTGGTACTCTATTTTGAAGATTGAAATATGCTAATTCAAAAATTCATGGCAAAAATCTATCACTTGTCAGGTGATTTGTACTAAGAACGAACATGAGTTAAGAGTAAGAATGAGAGTGTATTGCTACCTTCGTAGCGTAGCAGTCGATAGTGTTCTGGTCAAACTTAACTAATTTCAGTAATTGAAGAGTAGAATATAGTGACACCAATAGCACCTTGCCTGTGCAATCAGCTTCTTCGCTTTGGTCGTTACCTAGCTGATAAAGATATCCACAACCAGAATACCTCACATAAGACAGCAAGGTGTTAAATAATATCTCTATTGGGTGAAGCGGCCCCATAGTTGTAGCAGAGCACTCCTAGACCATGTATTTCCTTCCTCACGTTTCGTTCGGTATCTGATGTTTAGGATCGAAACCCAGACAAACAAATTGCCGAACACATTTGATATTATCGCTCCCGACCATGACGGCTGTGCTCTTGTCTGCTCAAATAATATTAAACAATTGTTGAACTGTCCACCTAACATGTTTATAGACCATGCGACTCAAGCCTTAGCTTTGTAAAATGTAAAGTCTCTTGGCTGGGTGTTGTGCCATTAGTCCTACTGACTGCAGACGGTTACGGATGATTCCCAGAGATGATGAGGAACCTCCAGGAATCTATATTTCTTTAACGATTTTTGGCGTTGTGAGACAAAGTTCGCTTTTGGATATGCGAAGGATGTTCAATTGACTAACAAGCAGTGTAGATTAGGCGTTCTGCTCTTCAGGTTGCACCGCGCTAGAAACTCTGTCACCGTTGTTCTGGAAACGGCAAACTACAAAGCAGTCTCAAGTTGTGCCTCACTTTTGACCGTTTGCAGTACGCTTTTACCTCTCACCAAGTTTTGGAGCTCTATGTACTTTATATATATAATTACAAAACCAATATATAAAACGCAAACACACGCGAAAACTAAAAATGCCGACAAAAGGTCTAGTTTCGCTTCCATGCAATTCTGCATAAGATCAAGAGGTGGTTGGAAAGCTCAAGCTTTTATTCATTCATGGGCGACCAGACGGTTCGAATAGAAGCTCGGCAGGGAAGCAACAACATTAAAATAAACTTATTGTGTAGACTAACATGTAATACGAACGCTTCCTAATAACAAAATTATTCTTGTTGATAAAAGAATACGGAACTATGTGCGATAACCTCGGACATGGATGAAGTTTAGATTCCAAAATAACGATTCGCGGAGAGTCCCTCTCTACCTAGTTTTATCATAAATACTGTCTCAAATTTGAATGTGAATAACACAGTATTAACACCAAGGCAATTTATTTTGGTCATGTTTTACATTGATATGTTGTACACCTGACGCACGAATCATTTTTCGAAATGGCCTTGATGCAGGCACGAAGTCTGTCCGGCCACTGGTCAATGGCATTACGCACCACGTCCATGGGAAAATTGTTCACTGCTCGGGTCAAGGATTGTTTCAGACTGCCGACAGATGGATGCCGTTTATGGCTGAAGGACTGCCCAAAGTTTGTAGTCCAACGGGCTAAGGTCCGGGCTGCTAGAAGGCCATCAGCGGTAGAAATGAAGCCGGGGACGTTCTGTGCCAGCCAGTCCTGGGTTGTTTTCGCTTTGTGGTCTGGAGCGGAATCTGTTGGAAGGTCCACCTCTCTCTAGGGAACATGGTAGCAGACAGTGGTTTCACTATAGGTGTTAGCATTGTGTCCTGGTACACCTTGGCAGATGTTTTAACACCTTGCCCCCAAAAATACAGCTGGGTTGTGCCTGAGTAGCTCACTCCCCACCAAACCATCACTGAGGCAGGATGATGTGCCCCCTGAACCCTTGGAGCTGCCTCAGCAGCTGCAGTAGATGACGTGGCATACACACGGTCATTTTGAGTGTTGTAGGCCTGCTCAATTGTGAACACCTTTTCGTCAGTGAACAGAATCTTTCTGTGCAGATTGTTGGCGTAACGCCGCAACAGTCTCTCTGATTTAAGGACCCTCTGCGGAAGTGACCAGTCTGCCTCTTATACGCCCGTAGATGTAGGTCACTCCTGAGCACACGAGACATGGAATTTCTGCTGATGTTCATCTCAGCAGCCATCACACTTTGTGTTCGAACAAGATTTCTTCGAATTCTTGCTGCGACTGCTTTCTGAACTTGCGGCGTTCGTACCGTTCGTGGTCTGCCACTCCTTGCGCGGTTAGCTGCCGTTCCAGTCTCGGTGTATCGCTGTATGGCGCGATGTATGAATCTCTTGCTGATTTGTAGGTTTTTCAGGTTAAAAATCTCACCTGCTGTCTTCCCGTCTTTGTGTAGTGCAATCACTGCTACACGATTTTCGTAATCGCCCCACTCCATCAGAACTCAGTACAATATCAGCGTATGTCATGAACAGTCAAACACACACTACATGCATCTTCCGCTTTATACACAGATGGCAGCACTGTGCCACTCCGGATGCCTACAGCGCCACTCCAAGCTTTGTGACAGTATTTATGATATAACTAGGTAGATCGTCGTCGTTGATCAACTTCCCTCGACATGTCTTGTCCCTCTAGTTTTGTTCCAAATTGTCGGGCATTGATTTCTTAATTTCAGCGAATCGAAAGCAGGCTGATGAAATGCAAAGACGTGTAGATCGATGTCAGATAAGGTAATGTTTTAAGAATGTGGACAAAGGAACAATCTGTATGTTTATTCATTAAGAAATACATAAAAGGAAAGAGTCAACAGAAAATAGAAATTCTTTTATGTCTGAACGTATAAACGAACTGTAAGTCATGCCGAAAGAAAAGAAAATTTAAAATATAATTTTAATATTGATATGATAGTGAAAATTCGTTGTCCATGATTTCAAGTGAATAACGTTTGTCGTTTTCACAAAATTTCAGTCCAGTATATCACATGTCCAACCTTATTATTATTTAAATCACATCATCCATCGTGCTGGACACGATATCTTCACAGTAGGAAACAAAATTCATTCCATCGATTACGCTTCCAGAGAACTTTGCTAATGTGCATATATAGTAGTTAAAATTAGGGAAGTACATCGACATTGGTTTTCTACGTCCATATATTATTTAGAATGTTAGTATGTCAAATAATATATGTGCTGTTGTAGTAATCTATGGATGTATCCGATCGTGTTTACCCAGTTATTTCTTTTTACTAGGAAAAATAAATAAAAATAATATCTGTCTCTCTAGTAAAACACACTATATGCAGCCTATTTGATGTGCTTTTGAAGGAAATTATGTTCTCAAGTTGATTAAATTATGAATTATCAGATTTTTAGGTAATACAATTGAGAATTTTGATGCTATAAATGCTTCAATTATTAATTTTAATTTTATGAGGCGTTCCGGGTATTGAGGATGAACCCAACAAGGTCTTATTTTGAAAAATAAATAAGTAAAAAATAAATAACTTACTTCATGAAGGCACATTTAACAAAATCATCATCAGTCAGTTATTATTATTATTATTATTATTATTATTATTATTATTATTGCTGGTCTGATTTCCATGATCTGAAAACTTTGAAAATATTCATGCATTTATGCCCTAATGGATGGCAATATCTGACGTAAAATATAATCTAAAATCGCACAATTCCATCTACTAGAGCTTTTGGTTTTAAGCATCTTAAAACTATACTTTTTGATGAAACCATACCTTAAAGTTCGGAAGTTCGAATATAGTCAGTGCAAACATGCATTTATATGACAAATAAAAACCCAATTTTCTTATTCACGTGAGAAAGAAATGTGTTTATATTTAGTTAAAGTGCAAAACAATGCCATGATAAAAATGACTTCAGAAATCGAGCCTTAATTATTATAATTACTTTGTGTAAAAAATAATAATAATAAACGGTTTTGAGTTCTTGCTTACTACCTGGAACGGTCATATGTTTTGTTCAATGCAAAGAGTTATTTGTTAGAAGATGATTAAGAAAACAATTATCCAGATTGTGTAGCAACTTCGATTAATACTTTTGTGTGATTTGTACGACTGTAGTGGAAATGAAATTCCGATTATGTATTAATATTAAGATTTTCTTTCAGATCTTATAGATACACTCATATTGAATGTTTGTGTTTCTTTTTGTTTTTTTAAAGGAGGAACCAGAAGTTTTTCCAGATTCCAGGCCACAACAATTCCAGAGTGGTGGACGAGGAAGAGGGCGAGGCAGAGGTAGAGGACGAGACTCATTTGGGTCGCAGAGGGAGGTACAAAATCAGAGTGCCTCTTGGGGTCAGGGTCCTCAAGAATTCGAAGCTCAAGGCGTGGCACAAAGTGGCTTTTATACTAATGAGTTCCAGGACTTTTCACAATCCCAGCCAGGTCCTGAAATTCAACAGGACCTTCAGAAACCACCGACTGCAACTGACGTTACCCCGAAAACAACTGGCTCGGATGCTAAACAACCGCAAGATAATAGTGCACCTGTTAATGAAGAAGTAGTTCAAGACCAAAGTGATAAGGTGAAGGATGAGAAAAAAGATACCTCTGGAGGTATTCCTGGACTAGATTTAGTACCAGACGCTTCTGCTCCAGAGAAAGAAGGAGAGCCTCAAATGCAGGATGATGTAAAGAAACGTGAAGATGAAGGTGAAGGTGATGCTGCTGGGCAATTAGATGCTTTTCAAGGCAATGATGGGCCTCCAGGTCCTGATCAAAGTCAAGATCTCGCAGGTGCTCCACCTATGGGAACTCCTTCGACTACAATCCCTAGTTTACTGGGCCTCCCGATTCCTAACCCTGTTTTCACCCAGAGTCGAGGAGGATGGGATCGCCCACCTGAAGGTGGAAGAGGCGGCGAAAGTTTACTTGGAGAGTTCATGGGACCACAGAATCCCGAGTTCCAGCGAGGTAGTGGTTTTCCACCCTATCAAGACTTCCCAGGATCTCAGGAAAATTTTGGTAGAGGAAGAGGCCGAGGTGGACGAGCTCGAGGCGGTAGGGGCAGAGGTTTCGGGGGTAGGGGTGGATTCCAAGATATGGGGGGACCTACTAATCAGTTTTCAGGTCAACCTTCACAAGAGAATTGGCATAGAGGAGAGAGAGGAGGTGGTGGCGGATTCAGAGGTCGTGGTTCCCGATTTGGACCTGGAGGTCAGAGGCCAGATGGGCCATTCCAGGATGGAAGAGGTCAGGTATGTCAACCAACAGGTATTTCAGATATTTTATAATGTTTGTGAGCGTAAGCATGAATTATGTTCGTGTTTTTTTCTTTTTTTATAGTTATATAATTTATTTCTTAATGATATTGTATAATATTACGGCTTTATTGGCTTATTGCTTTATGGTTTGCATATTCGCAATGCGTAGTTCCGCTGTCAAAGCATAGAAAGTTCGAGTTACGTGTAAAACATACACATCGATTATACCGAATCGAGAAGGCGGCTTTGAAAAGTTGGTGATACGTGATAGTTTTTCGTTTGAAATACGCGCAGGTCTTTTCCCTTACGTAGTGATTCAAGAGTTGCTTGTTAGCTGGGGAAAGAAGAATTGCTGTAGTACTACAGTGATCATGGTGTCGAAATTCAGTCCAAATAAATTAGTGTGCTCATGTAATGAGGTAAAATAGGAGCTTTCTTCTTTTTGTTAGGCTATTTTTTTTTGTTTGTTTGTTTAAATAATGCTTACTCAGGAACCCTCAAGGAAATCTCACCACATTGGTTTAATTATTAATTAAGATTCATTATCGCAAATACTCGTAATTTAAACTTAAATATATAGGTTTATATCCCTAGCTGATCCAACCATCTATTTAAAAAAAAAAAAAAAAAAAAAACAATTAGTAACAAAAATTATTACTCAATATTTCGTCTTGAACAATGGCAACAGATCCGCCAGATCTGTAAAGCTGAAAACTAAAGTTTTTCGGAAGTAGTGCTCCCTAAGATGTCCGATTACCTTAGTTTGGGGTTTATGTCAAGATGAGGTGTTACGAAATGGTAGAACTTTAGTATTTGGGGTTTTTGCTTTCTGAGGCACACGGTATTAAAAAATTAAAATTTTCATTGAAAAGAAGGCATGAGGAGTTTTGAGTGTCTTTTTCCACTAAAAAAAATGTGTGCTTTCAGTATCATCCAATATCCATTCCGTTTCGTTATGACGAGGCGTGTTGAATCTGTTGACACTTATTCCTCCGATTTGGCAGCTGCACTTTTACCAGTTTATTTTGTAGACACATATGTACAGTCCGCAATAAAACCCTACAACATGAGCATGTAAGTTTATTGTGAAACTACGTCTAACAGCGCAGGGATTCAACATAACGTCTAAGTGGCACAAATCACGTCAGGAGAAACCTTGGTGTCCTCCCCTGCACACTTATTTTGGAGCAAAAAACTTTGTTGTTTCACTATAAACTTATATGCTTATGTTGCAGTTTTTTTTTTTTTCTGCGGATTGTACGTAATAATGTTGATCCAGCTTGAGTTGAAAGTATTATTGAATCATGAAAATGTCAAATTGCATTTTGTTAGTTACGGTTCTTCAGCTTTGTAGAATAAACAGGAAAGATCGTGTTGTAGAATAGACATATTTGATGATTCGACGATGTGTGATCGCGGAACATATTTCATGATAACGAAGATATTTAGAGACCACTCATGTTTAGCTTTCAACTGTAACGTAATGATCTGTACTGTCATATTAGAAATTATTCGTAATGCTATACTGGAAATATTATTGGTCTGTATTTACCAAAGAACTTTTATGGTATTTTTCAGTCCCAATATATTGTAAAGCGAGGGGACCTTTTATGTTTTAGGTCTAGTTTTACTTGAAAGATAACTAATATAATTTACGAAAATAATTATACCTAGGCAGACGAACATCGAAACAAGTATAAGAATGTCAAAATGTAAAGCTGTCGCGCTTCAAAAACAGCTTTCTATTTAAATCCACGAAAAAGATTTTTTCGTGTGTAAAGTATGTTTTAGTAACGTGTAATCTGTGATTATTTTCACTTCAGTGTGTTGAACTTCAGCCATGTTCGTTGTTTCATTCTGCTACCAATTCAGTTTGCTGTTGTAAATGTGACGGCTTGCAACCATTGTACTACTGTAGCTGGGAAGGAGATTAGCTCATCAAGTTCCCGTATTCCTCTGTTTGCAGCGCTTAATTTTATATTTGTATTTTAAGGACCTGGTACTATAGTTTCTTCCTGCAAAAGAGGTCGTAAATTCAAATTGTATAGATAAGATGAATGCGAGTTCGAATCAACCTTCTAGGTAGAACGAACTTCGATTTCTCATTAGTCACACCATGAAGTAATTGAATAATAAATCAGTTATGACCTCAATGTGCCCATCTGCGTAGGTCGAGTTGAGCTGTGTATGGGTAAAAATCAAACCGTGGACGGATGTAGAGGAAGAAGGATTATTTGTAAAATTTCATTCGGAAAATATTAGCGTTTTTCGTATTTCGAAACTATTTCCGACATTCCTTGTTTATTTTCGTTTGTTAAGTGAACATACGCTAATTTTTAAATGCTACAATTTTGAGATAGTAATTTGCTATGAAAACGATATTTATTTAAACCTGATCTCATTATTTTTTAGCTCCTTTAGTGCTACGCGGTTAGCGTACGCGCCTTTGGCATGGGAGACTCGGGTTCAATTCCCGGTGGGAGCTCATGTGGATTGGGTTCCACGTTAATCAGTAGGTCCCGTCTCAAATAGCATCGCTACTGAAAGGGAAGTTAAATCCAACTCAATTTTATTTTCACAGTGAACACTTTTTAAAAAAATAAAATTTTATTTGTAACAAATTGATAGTAATTTATTAATATTGTTATTTGGAAAGCGTGGAAAAATTAATGTATGCTTGAGGACGACTATTGTGACGTAGAGGGCTAACAACTACAAAGCGCCTATTTACAGTCTCTATTATTCATTACCTGATAAAATTAAATTTCAACGCAGGTGTTATTTCAATATTGGTAAGAGTTAGTAATTATTAGAGAGCTAGAATGGGAGGGCGGGGGAATAGAATGTTCTTAACAGTCTCGGGTCTTCGAGGTTACGAAGCTGTTGCGTGGTCCGGATGATTTCAAGATAGATCTAGCTTTAAAATATTCATTGGTATGGAAAGACAACGTGAGTGTTAGGAAATATTTGACTTTCATTTACAACAGCATGAAAAGAAAATGAAGTACCGTAACTTTTGAGCACAGAGAGGTTTTATTTTAATTTTACTTTTTACTGTAATTGCTTGAAGCTTATATGGAAAGTATACATTCCGTGATCGGCGGAGACATTGACATTTATTAAAGAACAACAAAATAAATGTTATCCCTTTGTGAACAAATGTTACCTCTTTGTGAACATTTATTAGATGTTTTCCTCAGAAAAAAAAAAAAAAATGAAGTTACACATGTTAGTACTTCCTTGCAATGGTAGTTCATTTTACACGAAAATAACACAAAGATAATTTTATTATTGATTGGCTTTTCACTTTTCTCACGCAACGCGAGTTATTACTAAGTAACGTGTAACTTTTAATTACTTGGGGAAAATACTTCAGGTCTTGACTTATTCCATGGTAAACGGTATTATAAAATGATCGAAGGTAAGATCATGTTGGCAAATACAGGGTGTCCAATATACAACGCAACCCGGAGTTTGGGATATTACAACTTTTGAACCTGAAGTGATACACAAATAATGGTTATACCAAAATGAAGCCTTGTTCATGCATATATTTTTAAATTAGGAAGCAACAATTTAAGTACACTAGAAACCATACAGTGTTGCTAGATGTAACCTAAGTTTTTTTTTTTTTGTGCAAAACATGTAAATTGACTTATAACTCATACGTATGGATGTTCCGTCGTTAATTTTCAGTTTTAGTTGGTGTAGCTAGGAAACTATGGAGCAGAAAAAAGAATCTTTCATTTCCACCGACAACTAATCGGATGAGGCCTCTGTAAGTGGGAACTAGGGAAATCGTAGTTTTCATAAATTAACACTGAATTGGCAACTTTGCTAGTGTTTCAGTGCATGGAAAGGTGTGTTAAGGATCTGTCTATATTATGCAATTCCTGGAAACAATGAAAAACAAACTTTGAAATTATCATGATAAAACGTTTACTTACATGCACCCGGCAACACTGCTACTATCAAAAATGAGTTACCAGCTCTGCAGCGGATGCTGGGAGTGTCCCCTGTTTTGATTCAAACACTGGTTCACACGTTTCACCAGGTTCGCAGCAACTTTACGAAGATTAGACGTGTTAATGTTCTTAATGGCACTGCGAATGTTCGTTTCCAGGTTTTGAATAGTTCAAGAATTGTTCTTATATACCTCTTGCTTTAAATAGCCTCATAGAAATGAATAGCTGTGTTGCTAAGTGGATGTAAGTAAAAATTTTATCATGATAATTTCAAAGTTTGTTTTTCATTGTTTTCAGGAATTGCAAAATGTAGACAGATCCTTAACACACCTTTTCATGCACTGAAACGTCAGCAAAGTTGCCAATTCAGAGTGTTAATTTATGAAAACTACGATTTCCCTTGTTCCCCCTTACAGAGGCCTCATCCGATTAGTTATCGGTGGAAATGAAAAATTCTTTTTTCTGCTCAATAGTTTCCAAGCTGCTCCAACTAAACAAACTGGAAATTAACGACAGAACATCCATACGTATGAGTTATGAGTCAATTTATATGTTTAAAAAAAAAAAAAAACACCTTCGGTTACATCTGGCAACACTGTGTGGTTCCTAGTGTACTTCAATCATTGCTTCCTAGTTTAAAAATATATGCATGAACAAGGTTTCATTTTGGTATAACCATTATTTGTGTATCACTTCAGGTTCAAAAGTTGTACTATCCCAAACTCCGGGTTGCATTGTATATTGGACACCCTGTAGAACAGCTGCAACAAATAACTTTCCGCTACATGCATTTGATTTCTATGCTACGGCCAAAGATCTTTCAGTTTAACGTTTCACGTTTATGTCCTTTAGGCTAAGGGAGACAGATGATTGAGGTAAGTGAATGATGATGGAAGAATTGGTGGAATGAGGTTGTGGGAAAAAACGGAAGTACGCGAGAAAACTCACGCAGACGATGCTGTCCACCTCAAACTAACTTAGGTGGGGATCAAATCAGGGACCCCACGCATAAGAAACAAGCGCTTTGCTGCTGAGCCACCGTACTCCCTATTTTGGCCACCAAAATATCAGTTACACTAAAATATTTTACACGTTATAATATGCGTAGTTTACATTATTGCATCCCGTTCACTTCGCGATACATTGACATCAAATATATTAACTAGCTAATGTATGACAGAAAGGTACGACCAGTCCCCCCCCCCCTTTTTTTTTTTAGTGTAAACGCTAACTGTTCTAGCTTCGATTTCGCCTTTGAAGGCAAAGTTCTGGCATGATCTCCCAAAATGGGGTTTTTCCTTCTGCAGCCAGAATTTATTTGCAATACTACTAGTAAGCAGAGAAAATTGTATATGAACAGTATATGTATTCACACTTTGCTTAATACAGTCTTTCCAGTACTAGTTTCACTAAGTTTCCAGGTTGACTTGAGTACGTGACACTTGATTTGAGCAAATGCAAACACTATAGGAGATTTCCATCTTGAATATGAAAAGTTTCTAAAAAAAAGTAAATGTAAATGCATAGCTCAATAGAAAAGAAGTTCAGTAAAATTATTGTTAGAAGACTGTGACGACTAAAGACAGTCTGTCTCCTGAACATCTCTTAAAAGAAAGAAATGGAATAACAGTAAAGAAAGGTTTGTTCGTTTAGTTAGTGTGAAGGGTGGATTTTGTTTCCTACCAATAATTTTATCGTTGACGCAATTGTTCATTTTGTATAAAGAAAAAGTTCTCGTGTTTCATACATAAAATAAGTTCATTTAATTTTCAACTGGATTTATGTCCTTTGAGCGTAGAATGAAAAGAATAAAATATATTTTAGCTTAAATCGCCTTGTACGGTCGTGAATGAAGTAGCTATGAGCATATGGTCCGTTACATTTCAGTCAGTCAGAACTTGCGATATTGATTGCAACTTCTGCAAGACCGATGGCTGGGAGGAGATAATCTACTCTTGTGTTGAATGTCTTACGAGCTTTAGACCTCTGATGTTTCCATTCCTTTCGTGCTGATCCTAAGGCTTTTGTCGACTTGCCATCACTACATTGTATATTTTGTTGATAGTTTCTTGTGTTTTGACACGTTCCTTACGTTTAAATTATCAACACTATACTTTTTCGTGATACTATAAAACATACCAAATTCTTCCAAAGGCACATAGTTGTGCATTTCAGTTGTAGTCTTTCTCTTCTTTTGCAGGTAATTAATGATATCTTTTTACTCATTTTGCTACTGATTACGTTTTCTGATCATTCAAGCACCTGTAATACAAGGATGTTAAGACGTGATGGTGCCTGCAGAATACAGATGCAGAAGTCATTAATTATACTCGACGTAAGAAATATCATAGCTAGCTAATAAATGCCTAGCATTGAGTAACAGTGGAGCATAAAGATAATGTTTTTCTTTTTTGAAGAAATGATATGGTATATTTTCAGTGGGAAGCGCCACTTCCAGTGAAATTCAGTTATTAGGTGGAATGTGTTCGGATTGAACCACAGAACAGTATTAGGTGGTCTAATCTCAGGAATGTACCTGCTGATGGCACGGGGAGTTTGTTTGGTATTTATCATTGCATTACATTGCATGAGAATGTTGAACTTGCTTTGCTTCTCCAGTTTACTCGAAAGCTAATGTTACATACCATTATGTTTCCCGAGCCGTGTATATATATATATATATATATATATATATATATATATATATATATAATAATTTTAGAAGTTACTTAAACGCGTCTCAAATAATTCAAAGTACGTCAGCCACATTTTTTATTTTTACTCTCAGTATGAAATTGTTTTGAAATAGTTTGTGGTAGGGTATCATTTCCGTGCATGAGAAGTACCCCTCCTTTGTAAGTGAACTCGCCTAGTGTTCTGATAATTATCCGTATGACGTGATGAGCAGTATTACCAAGTGGCCGGAGTTGCCACCATTTGTATCACTACCATGGAATTGGAAAGAAGGGATTTGAGAACCATGATTCTGTACGACTTTAAATAAGGTTTAAATAAATCTGAGTTCTGGAAAGGTTGACACGAGCCTTTTGGGGAGAAAGCAGCACCACGTACAACAGGTTACGTTGATTTCTGAATTTAAACGGGCCTCGGTATCATTAGAAAATGAGCGCAGTGGAAGGCTATCAACAATAGTGATAGAGAAAAACCTTGATTTCGTGGAGTAGATGATTAGGGACTATCTACGAACGACAGTGACATGGAGGTCCCCTTGGGACTAGTGCGCAGTGTATTTCAACCATCCTGCATGAACACTTACGTGTGAGAAAAGTTTCATCTCGGTGGGTGCCACACAACTTGACTGAAAATCAGAAGCAGACAAAGAGTGGAATGGTGTCAAGATATGCTTCAGAAATTTCAGTTTTTAGGATGGTTTCAGATATTGTGACGTGTGATGGAGCAGGATTTACTAATTAGACCCAGAAACAAAACTTCACTCATCTGTTTGGGTGTGTCTGGATGAAGCACCACCAATGGAAGTCAGAGGCCAAGAGTATAGGCAAGAAAACGGTGACCGCAATCTTCGAAAAGTGCACATGTGCATTATTCTGTAAGATCAACGCATAGTTACTGCCAAGTGGTACACAAGCGTTTCTCTACCTAAATTTTCAACAGAATCAGAAAGAAGCGACCAAGTTGCGAGGAATCCTGCTGCACAATTCAAATACTTCAGCCTATTCTGCCAGCCAAACACAACTTTTATTCCATCCTCCTACTGCCCCGATCTGATATCGTGTGATTTTTTCCCCCTGTGTTAAAGGAGAAACTTAGTGAATTTCGGTTTTCCATCCCTGAAGATGCTGCGAATGTCTACAAAGTACAATTAGATACAGTGCTTAAAACCAGTACAATTAGTGCTATTTTAATAACATTGATGACATTAAAGCTAATACTACGGCAACTCTGAAGTCCATTGCAGAAATAGTTCCAAAAATGTTCCAAAGGGAAGAGAGGTGCTGGCATCAGTGTGTACCTTCCCAAGGGGAGTACTTTGAAGGTGACGTAACCATTATGTAACAGTAAGGTATGTAGCACATTTTATGGAACGAGTTCGCAAACTTAATTGTCAGACCTGATTTTATATAAAAAATATAGTTTAGTACAAGGACTACATTGAATTATTCAAACGTCCCAAAGCAATTATGTAATCTCAGTTCCAGTAAATAATTATTTAATTACAATAAACAACAGAGTAAACTTGTTTTTAATAGAAATATGTAGATTTCTTCCATGGCATGTTTCCTTATTTTATACTTATTACGAAATACTCCATTCACTGGAGCGAGTAAAAATGAGATCCAGTGGAAGTAGAAAACTTAAAAATGCTCACTTCGAGAATATAGAGACTTCACTGTTTGATAACACCTGTGTAACATCTGGTTTTGATTTCCATAATCAAAACTAGAATGTCAAATCGTAGATGGATTCTGTTCATTTTCTGTTGCTGAACAAATACAGAAAACTCTGCAGGTGTTTAGGTTATTTTTGACACTCTGTTTCAAGTAAGTTCATTCTGAGGATGTATAAAATAAACTATTTCTAGTCGAAAGATAATGAAATAAGTTTTATATATTTTGTTTAATGGAAATGTTGATGCGAGCGTAAAATTATGCACCGATGATACCCACCAGCTTTCTTCTGCCACCAAGTTTGTATAGATGTAAGCAGCAATTGTTATGGAATGCTCGTAATAACATCTCGAATCCGTCTAATGTGAGACATTCGTGTGGTATACTTTTCTCTTCTGTTCAGCCGCGTAGGAATGATCCACATGCCGTTAAATCTGCATTTCTTGAAGCCAACTCTGAAGTTCTTATGGACACTGCGAAAGTTCTGGAATCTTCTGACCAGGTACCGCGTTACGGTCCATGCAAAGTGAATTGGTGCTTCGTCCTGTATGAAAAAGAAAAGATCGGTATTACCTGCTAATGAACCACTTGTAATCTTCCAAAGTCACGGTGCTTAGTAGAAATGTTGGTTGGATTGTTATTTTTGCGGCACGCCGTACACCATCATATTTCAGTTTCCGTAGTAGCGTGAAATAATCCTGAGTTCGCTTGTGCACCGTCAGACGGTCGACCTGTTTTATTTACATTGCACATGCTCGCTTCTGGCAGTTAAAAGGACAAAAGAAGAGTAGATAATCGAATCCTGTTTGGTACCGTACGTATACCCTATACTAAGTTCGCTATTATTGCAGTAATAATACAAAACTTGTAGCGTGATTTAACATGATAAAAGCACAGCAAGAACATTAAAATATAAATAAGAATGAAATGAATGTATGATGCTACTATTAATTCCTTCTAATCTTAAGTTGTTTCCTTTATTCTGTTTTTCTCTTTGCAGTTTCGTTGTATTCAGGTATATTTTCGAGTTTCATCACTGCTATGTTTACTATGCATTGTATGAATAATCAAACATATAACCGTTCACTTATAGCGCATGTACCTTTGTTGTAACAGCATCGTGATACCGAGTTCAATGCTGTTACATCCATAGAATTTTGTCTTAGTCTTGAGTACAAATTAGTGAATTTTGGCTTCGGAAAGAAGTGACTGTGGTGGGAGTCGATATAGTGCTACTAGCTCTTCGCGGACCGTGATGTTAGTTGGTTTTATATTTTTTTAGTCTATATGTTGAACAATTGCGTTCATAAATATTCTTCAGTGTATTTATATTCAGGAGCGAGTAACTCAACGATTCGGTATGAAACCTATCGATTCCAGTGTGTAATTACTTAATTTTCGTGACTGTGTGTCCTCAGGTTAAGAACATTATCTGAAATTGTTAAAGTATTTTAATAGTATCAAGTAATTGTATTTATACAGAGAAATGTCCCACCACTCTACCCCCAAGAGCAAGTACGTTTCATAATGCATATGGGTGAAAGGACTGGAGCTTAATAACAGGTTTGATATGTAACTTGATTTCGAAAATCTTTTTTTATTATTATTACTATTATATGTATCTACAGTTGGATTGATTTTTCGTATTGCTTCGTTAACAGTTAAGTTTTCTTTTTCAAGGTAACTATCATAATATTTGCTATTTTTTCTGAGTAAATAGTTCTTCGTACAGCATCATATTGAAGCAGTACTTATTCCTATCGAGACATGATCACAATTATTACGGAAATTCCGATTGTAGTTTAAACGATGCTAATGCCAAGTCGAACATACATACTACTGAGAGGAGTATCGAGGGCACGAGAGAAGTGTCTAAGACACCACGATTTCAAGACATAGTCACTTGGTAAATATTAATACAAAACGAATTGCGTAATCGTTGGCATTTCGCGAAATCTGCTCACAATTTCTTTGTTGGTATCTGCTTTCCAGAATTTTACATAATGATGTTTATAACTGGGTTTCTGCATCACCTAGAACTTAGTGTATCGAATAGACTTACTTTGGTGTTTGTAATATGGAGTGTGTAAGTCCTATTAGAGCACTCTGACATACTAATGGGATACGTGTGATTCGATTACAATGTCTAGGACGTTGCACAAATTTTGACAGCGTTCTGTGCGTATTGAGAAAATGACACAAAACGACGTTTGTTTTGTAAAGCATAGTATGTTAATGTGGTGCTGGCCTTGATTTGCTTAGTGATTTTTCTCCGTTTAAAATTTCATTTTTTTTCTACCAGATGAAGTGTCAGCGAAAATGATTGGAGCATAGTTTTGTTTGTACTTTGTAATATTTTTAACTAATCTCTAATATGTACCTCATTTCTTTGCCTGTTTTCTGAGTTCCTGCTATTTCAAATCACTTGATTGGAAACGACAGAATTTTGAATCGAATATGGGAAACTAAGTACTTACAGAAATTAGTACTTGCTTTATAGTAATTATATTTATGCCCGTGATGGAAAACATGTACCATTTTCGGTGGTTGTATATGTTTACAAACTGTACTGTAGATATGCATTATATGCGATTAGGGACAGTATTGAAGAAAATGTTCTCGGAAATGGTAATTCTCTCTTTGGGAGAATCAGCTATCCCACAACTAGTTTACTTTGCAAACAAGAAACATCCGGTATGAATAAGAAATACTCGAATCCATTCGGGATATTCTCAAAAGACTTCGAAGATCATACGTTCCAATCCATCGAAAGTAGCAGTGTCTACCTAAATAATTCTCACTTAAATTACTAGAACGTCTCTTGTAATAATTAATTCCAACTTTCAAATATAACTTGATTTGATGATTTGTAAATTTGACCGCTACGTAAATTGGAAGTAAAAAAAAAAAAAAAAAAAAAAAAAAAAAAAAAAAAAAATCCTTGCGCGATCCGTGACCACGAGAATTGTGGTTGACATTCTGACATTCTTTTTTAAGGGGTCCCAGCATAACCACATCATGTTAAACTAAAAATATTGTAACTGCAAATTGACAGCGATATACACAGTCCGACTATTAATTTTCGAAACTGACAACAATGCTACGCGATCGACAGTGGAGTAATTGCAAAATTAATGGGTTGAACGTTTTCGAACTGCTTTGAAGTGTTCGTTGTTTAAATGCAGCAAGTGTGGAGTTGTAGTGCTTCAGGCGAGACGTTGCGCGGTTTGTTACTATGAATACGAAAACAGAAAGAGGGTAGCAATCAAAATTTGCATTAAACTTGGTAAACATTCATCTGAAACGGTGGAAGTGATTACTAGTGCATTTAGGACAAAGCTTTTTCACAAGCCAGTGTTACTAAAGTGATATGCTCGGCTCCGTGAGGCTCATGGACGACCTTAGGTGAGGCGGCAACAATTGTTAGAACTGCAGAACAAGTGGAATTCATGTAATAAAAAATGCTTGAAAATCATTGCCATTTAGTAAGGGTGATAGCTAAGGACGTGAACATTAGAAAATATACCGTTAGTAGAGTTGTGGAACAGGGTCTTCAGGAAAGAAAACATCGTACACAATTTGTGCCACAGACACGACAAGGAAAAAGAAAATGGCAAGTTTCTGCGAGTCGCGAGGTTGTGAAATTGGCAGACAAAGACCCAGTTTGGTTTAAAAAGATCATAACTAATGACTAATCATTGTTTCATCTACGAACGTACCACAAAGCGCCAACAAGCCACGCGTAAAGACTTTGTTGGTTGTGATTTTCTTCGGCTGGAGACGTGTGATTCACAAAGAATTCACACCCTAGGATCACACCACCACAATAGCAGTTCACAAAGGACATTCTGAATCGGTTGTTGGAGACTTCGGTGAGTGAAACAGGAAGTTTTTGATTCTTACGAGTAGTTCCTTCTCTGTGATAGCTTGCCTTGCTACAGAGCCATTATTGCTTAGCAATTTTTATTCCAGAAACAAGTTTCCTGTATCAACTAGCTCCTTTATTCTCCCGACTGAGCCCCAGCAGACTTCTTTTTGTTCACCAAGACTAAATCCAAACTGAAAGGGTATTCTCTTATTCAGCAGGTTGTTACCAGTGAACTGAATGGGTCACAAACAAGACATCCAGACGGAATTCTTTCAACTCTACACCCGTGCCACTACTTCTATCGAAAGAGGACGGATGTATGTGGAATAATATCATGTGGTTACGATTATTCTATTTTTTTTTATTTATACCACCAGTCTCGAAAACTTAATAGTTGATTGTATACAGTGACAGACAGGGTCAATGAGATTATTTTTCAAGATGTTTCTCTTAGAGAGAGATTGCTATGAGTTCTGTGTAAATGCATTACTGTTACTTTAATGCTAAAATAAGAAGGAAGTAAGTCTTGATGGGGAACAGAGAGCATGGAAGAGGACATGGAGATAATGCAGGTAGCACTTAAGAAGACTGGGGTAGCATTTCAGCATATAGGAAAAAGTAAGAGACTGCCTGAAGAAGAAGAAAACCAAGAGGAGGTGATGGAAATAGAAGGAATTGTACAGGATAAGGTGTAGTGATCTTGACAGCTGTTATATTGGTGAAACGGAGGAAAGAACTGAAAGGATGTGTACAACAACACAGAGATAATGTAAAATTACGAAGAGAAAGGAATGGCATGTATAAGCATGTAAAGGACACAGGGCATAAGAGTAATTGGTGCGATGTTGAAATGTTAGACCAAGAACAAGGGATGTTGATAAGAAAGTGGAAAGAGGCCAGATTTATTGAAAAAGAACAAGGCTGTATCATGAATTGAAATGCAGGTCTTAAAATTGATGAACAGTTGGCAAATTAGTGAATAAACTTCGTATGTAGCTTGTTTAAGTCCACTAGTGTCTGCCGAACTAGGGAAGGAAATGGATTTATTATTTTAGTTTCTTCTTTTTAACTCTTAATTCTGATTGCCTGAGGTAGCCAACCAGCGTTCAGAACCAGTCTCAAGGATTTTATTATATCAAGTGTCAACTCATTATTGTATTATACTGTGTCTGATGAAGCCAAGATGTTTAGTTGGTTGGCGAGACTGTTACACAGTTATTACTATTAAAACTTTTTTTTTTTTTTTTTGTTTAGATATTTTTTGAGTTACTAAAGTAAAGCAATGCTAACATGAATAGAATTATTTTTATTTTTTTCCTCTTGTTTGCGTGTTACCATGTTGCATTTCTAAATATTTACATTATCTGATAGTTTTGTTAGTGTTTCTTACGGTGCACCTTACATTTTTTCTACGTACTTCAGTTTTTCTTCCATGACATTGATATAGACATATTTTCATTAGGCGTACTAGATTTTATACCGCGGATGCTAATTATGTTTATAGTGTGTCTACAAGTAAGTATGCAAGACATGATATGTACTACATGTTCAGTTTTTACCTGTACAGTATTTAATTCACTGCGTTCAACAGTCTAGCTCCTTATTTATTTGAACTACAGCAACATTAACACTTGAACAAATTTTGTTCATCTGTACGTAAGCTAAGTTGCAACTTTGCAAACCGCCCAGGAGATTATGTTACTGTTCAGGAATTATCCTTGCGTCCCTTACGTACAGAGCGTTATTTATTACCATTATAGGCCTCTATTGGGTGGCATTTGAACAAATGACCTACATTCTATGAGTGTTTGCATTAAGAAATAGTTTACGTCGTTCACAACTGATTAATTTTTGTCATTCACTTGGACTATGGGCGTGGCTGCAGCTAAGTATGACAGCTAACATTCTGCTGCAACAAAGCATTTACTATTTGACATTTGTTTTTCTTTTTCTACACACATTAGCTACATGCGTACTTCCTCTGACTTACATACTAGATCATTTAAAGGTTACAATAAAGTTTTTGACAGTATATTCTTTAACTAGATAATTAACATCAGGTATTACTTCCTTCGCTGTAACTACATTTAAATTGCCGTTACATATATCTACTACCTGCTCAAGTTTAATGTCAGTATAGTTGATGTTCTTTTGCGGACAAGAATGGGAGTTGGCTGGATAACAGTTGTTGTGCCAACACATTTCGATTTTTTTTTTAATAGCTCATTTTGCATCATATAGAAAAGAAAGTAAATCAGTTTGTTCAGTTAGCACAAACTGAATGTGACATGTAGCATACTTAATTTCTGACACTATATTATCTTCCTTATCGTTATATTTTGATCGCAGTTACTTTCACCTATATTTAGTGAATCGCAGTGAATTGACAGTCTGCATTGACAAACTTCTTACTTTTTGACGTACATTGGAACCTCCTTTTAAGGTAGTACCTCGGTACTTTAAATATTTTTTAATAAATTCTTTCATCTAATCTCTTCTTAGCTTTACGCGAATTTTCTTTCATAAACGAATTTTCGTTTCGATACTATGAGAATTCCTGCAAATTGCTCATTTCTGAAACAATTTTGTTTTCAAATTCAGGCATATAGTCTATATCAGGATGTATATCGGTCACGAAATCAGAAAACGGCCATGAAAGTCACGAAATTTAGCTTTTGGGTCACGATTTTCTTTTTTTTTTTAACTGTACAAATGTAAGTACAGATTGGAAAATTTTGTTCTATAAAACGTCAAAATTCACCACCAAAAATGTCTATGGTCGGGTTTAGACGCCAACAAATCGCAAGCAAAGTTCGTTTCTATCGCATGGATAAAAATTCGACCTAATTCGCTCTTGAAAATGTTAGGAAATTTTATGATTTGGTTAAAAAAAAAAAAGTCACGAAAGTCAAGAAATTTTATTTTGGAATTTTAGTAGACACCCTGTATATTCAGAATTGATTTTGCTAGTTCTCTCTTGGCTATTATTTTTCGTGGTTCACAATATATGCCTAACGCGTTTTCAGTTTCATGTTCCATGAATGCCTCTGTACAATGTTTAAATTTACTATCTGCAATTATAAACCCAACTTCCGTTCATAAATTTTTCATTTTGTATGTAATTGGTTGATTCTTCCTTTACTTCCGTGATTGCTAATTTCTCCTTTCATACCGGCAAAATTATACCAAGAAGCACTATTTCGTTTTACTTTTTTACAGTTTTATGAATGCAGTTACCTTTATTTCTGCGTAATTGTGTTGATCATCCCTGAGAGTTTGAACGCCAGTTTATATAAGGGTACGGAATTCGAATTAAATTACGTTCCTGTCTGGGCATCAATATATGTAAGGGTGCTAGACTGTGTAGCTCAAATTATGCATGTGCCTGGTTGAGAAAGCATATTTTATGTAAGGAATGTTTCATTTCTGGTGAAGACCAGAGCCATTAATGAAATTAAGCTTTCAGTACGGTCGCGAACTTCTAGTGGAAAGTAAACACTCACCACCTACTATGGATTCCAGGATACAGTCAGAACGATAACGAGCAGTATACGTCAGAGCCAACTAATTGTAATGTTAGTGCTGACCCAGTTCAATAATATAAATACTGTTGGATTGGGTAGGCACTGTGAGATGAACTTATTAGACAGAATTAAAATATCTTGAAATTATCATGATTTATTCTATGATGCTATTCTGTTCTATGATTCACGCAGTTTGCGTATGCTTTCATGAGAAGGATATATTCACGTGATATTCAAACTATTTAATGAAGAATACACATATATCACTACAAACAAAATAACGAATTTCGTCACTATTACATAACTTTGATTTTGGTATTTTGTAACACTGTATTTTATTTCTCATGTAAAAATAGTATTAGCCCAAAAATCGAAAAATGTGACCAAATTATTCACAGTTCTGTTTTCGGTTGCGATTTCGTATTCTTTGCCAAGGATTGGGTTTGCAGGTAGCCATTGAAGATGTTTTTGTATTCTGTGCAGTATAGTTTATCCAGATGCGTCATGATTGCTAACGTCATTTTGCAGCTAAAAACGTAAGTTGTTGATATTAAAAACTTTACCAAAATTGGTTGTGTAACGATGATATTAGCTTATTATCGAGTAGCGTAGTAATAACGAAAATAATTATTTTTGGTGGCGCTTTTGCAGTGTGTCAGAAATTGTTCAGTAGGCTCAGGACTCCGACTGTCTCTCTGTCTTTATTTCTTCGACTCATCTGCTACTGCAGACTGAGTGGATGGAGCGAAGAGAAGGTAGGATAATAAAAATATGGTTCTTTTCTCCTACTAAATGAAAAAGAACGATTCGACATTAAGATACTCACTAATTGTCCTAATTACCACATTGTAATTTGTTGTTTGAAATGACTAATAGTTATTGAAGTAAATTTTATATCTCAGAAGGAAAAATCCTAATTTGTTTAACAAGAAGCGGGATGGCTAAGTCCTGACATAATTGACACATTTAACCGTGATCTAGCCCGCAAAGAAGTGTTCAGGTAGTTGGACACTTTTTTTTTTTTCTTTCTTCATATATGAAAAAGCGAAGTACTGGATGAAATCTTTGAGTGATGCAAACAGCACCCTCGCCTTGAAACATGTATGGATTTTCGGTTGAGAAAAGAAATTCTTGGAATTCTGGTCAACAAGAGGATTCATCAAAAGGTTTAAAAATAGTATGAGTCTATCTCGTTACAAGGTGACAAAGTTCTTTTCTGTTTCATTTAAAAAATCCATCGCAATAGAGCAAAAAACGGTAATAGATAACTTACGTTTTTAATAGATGGATTCATTACTGGAATAATTGATATTTTTCTTATCATTCTCTTGACATCCGATAACAATCTATTGCGTCCGGCTTTATGATGGAGACATGGAGTTTGAAAGTTACCGTAATTTCACATTGTGAAACTTAGTTTATTTGTTCTGTATTTTTGTGAATACCGAAATAATAACAGTATGTATACATTTCAATAAAACTGATAGGCACTTTGAATACATTTTACAAATGCAAGAATTGAATGCTCGATAATTATGACGCCGAAACTGCGTCCATAAACATGTAAACTGTGCTCGAAACTGAGAACAGTCTTAATTTATTTGATGAAATTTACATGCTTTAATTTCAGGATTATTAAAGTCGTTTATTTTATGTATTCGTTACCGAAATATAATATAGTATTTTTGAAAAGTTAGTGTATTAAAAGAAGTTTTAATAAAAATCAGTGAGTTTTTACAAGAAATCTGGAGTTGTAAAAAAATTACCAACACTTACATTTATCTTTTCAGCGAATTCTGTGTCTACCGAATATTTGAATATAAAGTCACATCTTCAAAAGATCCTTAATTTACACAGCGGAGCAACTCGAAGTATTTGGGCTTTAAAAGTCTTTGTCTTTGAATATATTATAAATTAAGATTACCTCCAATATGAGATCTATTAAAATGCCATGGGGGCTATTATATGTATTGGGCCCGTCGTGTGCATAAATATATATACTGGTATGCAAAATTTAAGGACGAAAGTGTCATTCCTAAATTGCATAGATCGGTGAAACTTGAACCATACATAGAAGTTCATTACAGGAAACAGAGATATGCGTGATTAAAGAACAAAATGGCACTTTAATCCAAAAACAATAACTGTACTGAAGTTCTGACATTGCAAAAGGAGTGAAATTATTCTTAGAAGGGTGTATGATCACGGGCTCCGATGCATGCTCTGCAGCGTGCTGCTCACAAGGTTGGTAAAAACCTTAGTGGGTGGTGATCGGAACTGTCCGAACAGTCATATCGTCTTACTAGTGACATTGTAACTTATGTTCAACGACGTTGTCATAGCTTTGGTCCCCATTACACTGTGATTAATGACTTACACATGTGGGTTCTTTCTTTCTATATAGAGTAGGGGGAATTAAACAAACACTGACCAACTTGCCTGCATATATAGATCATTCCTTCTCAATGGAAAAAGAAATATTCTTTTGGAAGCAGGTTGAAAGTGTCAAATAACAAAGCAACATCAAGCACTCGGAGTTTCCAGACTACTTTTTTCTTCGCCAAAACATTTGAGACATTCCAGTCCTTATTCACGTGACGGAGAAGATCAGCTTTTGCTCACCCCCTATTTTCGCCGAGAGCTGCCGTCCAGTTCGAATTTTGTTCCTCTCCAAAGGAAGAAGGAAGGTTTTTCCACTCAGTGTCAAGTAACAAAACAATACAAACCATTCGGAGTTTCCACGCTACTTTTTTTTTTTCTTTTTTTTTCGCCAAAACCTTTTTCAAGTGACAGAGAGGAATACGCACTCCTCTGGTCGAGAATTGTGAGTTAACTAGAATTTCTTGGCAACACCGGATTTCAGAGAAAATATCTGTTTCACTACCATGTACTAGGAGAAGGCTAATAGGTCAGTTTTCCATACCTCCCCCCAAGGTTTTTAAGATGTTTCTAAAAGTGGAGTAGTTCCATTCCTCTGTTAGCTTTGTTGAGAAACTGCTGGATGGTTCTTGATGCAACTGTACGTGTTACAGGACATCTTCCAAACATGCCGGATGATATAAAAGTCTGGAAATGGGAGCCAGTCGCTGAATGTCTTCTTCCGAGAGCTCTAGCATCTACGCTTTTCAGTGCGGTCGCGCATGACCCGTATAGATGAAGTCGGTACCGGCTTTACCTCTGAAAAGACGTACGTGAAGAAAGAGTACAGTGCCACAGTAACATTAACGGTTGATTGTACCGCGTTCAGAAATGAAAAGATTAGTATGCCCATGCAACATTATTCCTTCCCATACTAAACCACCTGGACTTCGGAAACGAGCATGCTCGACAGTGTTTTTGGGTTAATTGTTTGTTCCCATCTCTCGCCAGATGAGTATACGTCCAGAATTACAACTTATACAAGATCTGGTCTCACCTTAGGAGAGAACAGATCTCTCTCCTCGGTCTAGTTCTGATGTTACCACCATAGTTTCGCTGATGTACGGGATTCAACGGGCTACAATGTAATAGCCGTCGGGCTAAGAACACCTCCATGTAGACATTCCACTGTAAAGCATGAGAATAGGTACCTTGTAGTCCTATTAATGCATTCACAGTTTGACGTCTTGTTTCTTTCCTGTCGCACAATGTGATAGTACGCTACTGTAGGTGACTGATCGACCAGCACCTCTCCTTCGTATAGCATTGACTCTGGTTCAGAATGCTCCACATGTACATGAAACTCGTTCGTCCTTCCAGTTTCCCGATGATTATTCCTTGTGTGAAGTCATACCAATGTTGTTGTGGGGTTGTGTTGTATCACCACCACAATGCACCTTAACATCTCTGACTGACACACATAGTCTCCTTCCTTTCATTCGCCTGCTTCGTGTTGGGGAAGCAGAGCTATCCGGCGCCACTGTTACGCTGACGTTATGTAATGCACCGTCTTGCGCAGCGTGTGTGTCAGATACCTCTGGTAACATGTTCTCAGGTCTACATTAATTTCCACCGACCTTGCAGTATTTTGTTACTGTATGTATCTCCCGCTTAGGTTTTGCACAGTTTATATGTTGATATATATATATATATATATATATATATATATATATATATATATATATATATATATATATATATATATATATATATATATATATATATAAAATGTCAGTTTAACAGAAACCTGAAAAAGTACAACATAACCAGAGTAATAGGCGTTATATCTCCTTTCAATCTTAGATAGCTCGGACGCAATATAGAATGGAATTACAGAGACCGTGAATGGCAACAAGTAGAATATTACCCCATTCCTTGCCCAGTGCATCACTCGGTTCCATAAAAGAGCATTGCAGCGGTAATCTTAGCTGAATTTCTCTCTCCAAAACGAACCTCAGATACTTCTGATTGGGATTGCGCTGGCTAGAGGTATTCAGACCACGGCAGAATAGCTCCAGCTGTGTGAATGAGAACTTTATTACTCTAGAAATGGGTGTAATTGTCCTGAAACAACAACTAGACCATAGGATGCACATGGTCCCATAAAATGACTACGTAATCATGGATAGTGATTACATCGGTAAGCGTCAGCACATAATCTGGTGGAAACCAGGATATTGTGGGCCACAGCATCAAGGAGCGTCTGCCGTGTTTCACAGTTAGGCGGAGACACTTCGTATCATACGTTTTCTTGAGCGTCGGCCAAACATAAAGACAAATTGTAGTTTGAAATAAGGTGAACGATGATTCATACGACTATATCACACGTTTCCAATGATCAACTATGTATGTTGCATGTTCGCGGCACTATCAGCGTTGTGCTAAATCGTGATGACCCCTTATCAGCGATTTTGCAGGTGGAACCCAGTTGTGTGTGTCCATGCTGTGAACTCGCAGCGAACTGTGATTGTTAAATTGCTTGAATTACTTAGTCAATTTCATCGCAGTCGCACGACAGTTCTGAATGACCGTGCGCTTTAATGCACCAAGTATCTTTGATTGAGGGCTTTGTTCGGACCACTGTTCCCCTTCGCCGATGTGGTTTTGCCATGTATTTTGTAGGCCTTCATCACCTAGAACACTGTTGCTCGCAACACACCAAACACCCTTTCACTTCTCGTCAGACTCGCTTGACATAACTGAGTGAAGTTTTCCCTCTTGGAATTCAGGTGTTACTCATTTTACAGTAAGCCTGACTGCACAGTTCAGTGCACATTACCGTACTATTGCTCCTCATTAGTACGAGGTTTTCGCTAATGCACCACCAACAGTCCGGCTCGTCGGTTGTCGCCAGACCATTGACAGCCCAGACACAAACAATTTTTATATTGAATAAGACATGTGGATCCAAGATAAAACAGTATAGCTTCTAAAGTTTGAAGCGTTTTTATTTCCAGTTGTGGCAAGGAAAATAAGATTGGAGGAGATAATACTGACCCTTAAAGATAGTGTTTATCGACAGATTTTGACAAATTTGCAACTGTATATCTTCTGATCTAGCTCAACAGTGAGAACTGAATGTAATAACACATAGACATCGTAGATGGAAATCATGGCTCCAAGTTTTCATTGATTAGATGCATTCACAACGTAGTTACCATGTATTCAATGTGGGTGCTCTGAATTGTGCGGAGACTGTTTTTCACCAATTTTCAAGAGTTGTATCTACACTGAAATATGGTTTAATAGTTAACCCCTTTCTGCATGATTCTTTCTTTTAGCGAAAATAATAATAATAATAATAATAAGTATTGGAAATCCTCATATGGGAACTTCAGAAATGAATTAAAACATGAATTTTCAATTTTTCACTTAGTTCCGATGAGAAATAAGTACGTGCCATATATGGCACACTATGCAGTAAGGTAAACTTCCCTAGAAGTGTGCAGGTAATGGATCTTGCCATATATATCACTTGCAGTAATATCTATACTATACTATAGGACTACTATATCTATACAGTGAAACCTGTCTATGTTGGCCACCATTGGTTCCATCGAAAAGTGGCCAACTTAGACAGGTGGCCAACTTACAGAAAATATGTGTGATTTGTGTATTTTTATTATAGGATTTCTAGTATTACTGGATTGTAAAATTTTAATAAGTAATACCACGACAGCTACTTTTAAATAATGTATGTAGAGTAATCATAACAATACACAGTACTAGAAAAAATACTACAATATATTTAATATATTTACACTCATGTCCAAAAGTATTGTCGCATATCTATAAATATGTTGTTGTAAAAATATAATTTGATAACTAATTCGCTCGGTATTTCCTATACTTTTAGTATGGTATAATCGGCAAAGACATGTATGTGGTAAATTTCATGTCAAAAGAGCAGTAAATAAGAACAGTAAAACGAAAAATAAAATTTATCAACCTGTTCATTTATCAACATTTTGTTTTACTCATTCTAATTTTCGTATTTATAATTATTTACCTATGAAATTTACCACAAATATACATTTCCCTATTATACACATGGTATCAGTATTAAAAGTACCCTGCAAAATCATTTTCAAATTATATTTTTACAAGAAGGCGGTTATAAATATGCGTCAATCATTTTGGACATGAGTGTACCTTTTTCTTCATGAAAACTGGTCTGGTACACTGAATTATCGAAACATATGTACGCAGTTTATTAAAATTGGTATTGTAGCACACTGAGTTATTCAGATTGAAAACAAAAATTATAAATTCAATAATTTATATGCAGTTTATATGATTTTTTTTTTTCGGCAGTGACAAAATTTTCTATACATACCTTTCGAAAAGTAGCAGATCAGTTAGTAATAACAAATTTATTCAGGGTGGTTCTTTCTAGTTCTTTTTTCTTTTCTTTTCTCCTCACATATACAAACACTAATTTTGTAGTAACTACCTCTTGTTAATGAGCTTCAAGTGTCTTCCTTGGAGGGAAAGATGTTTTGAAAATCTTAAGGGGATCTTATACCTGTTCGCTTAGGTTTCTAACTCTCCATTGGATAACACGTAAATTTTAATATGGTAATTTGTAACAAAGTATTCCAGGTAATGACTTGGAATTTTTAATAGAAATACAGAAGACCCATATAAATCCAATCACGGTCTCCAATTTAAGTTAGATACGTTAGATTAATTGCAATATGTTCTTCAGTAAATTTGGCAACAGAGAATAAAAAGTATGCTGTAAAGGGTAGAGAGGGGATTGCTGACCATCTGTTGCGGCTTTTAAAAGGACGATCTTACCAGAAAAATCATGTTGTGATTCTCACTTCTCAGTGGTTAGAATGGCCTAGACTGGAAGAGCTCAAAACCACTTCTTTCTTTCTTTCATGGTCGGTTTGTTGGTGGTGCATTTCATAATAGTTTTCTAGTGTTACATCGACAAAAGTGAGTGCCAAATCGTTTTAGGCTCCTTGGTCTTTCCGAGGTCCCTAAAGATGCAAGGCTCTGGGCAGTCGCCAACCACACTCCTTCGTCGTGCACAAGCACACACTCCTTCGTCGTGCACAAAATCTCCTGCCCCATCGGCAATGACAGTGAATTTTGTTCCTCGTGTATTTGCTTATTATTGTAAGAGAAGTTCAAACCAGAACTTTAAAATTTGTTGGGCTGATGTGGGTAATGGGAATTAAGAAAGATATACGTAATATACAAATGTCAGAAAAACTTGATATCAGTTTGAACAAACCTTTTACGCAATGTTTATTTTACAAATGATAAACTTATACAAATATTTCGAGCATCCGAAATTTAATGTTAAATAGTGGTGAGTGAGCCAGAAGGGGCGTGCATTATTCAGTTAGTCAAAGAACTCATATATGTAGCTCTAAAACTACTACTATTTATACCAATATTGAATTAGACCAATTTGTAAAAAGTAAGGTAACCACAGTTGGAAATAGTGTGTGTAGTTTTTTATAGGAGGAAACCCAGAATGACATTCTCGGTGATAATAATACTAATCATCTTCATCACCTCAACTATACGTTGGTAGGAAACAAAAATTTTAAAACTTTTCTCACCATTGGGAGAACTGTTTTATAATTTAATAAGATCTCTTCTTCGTAACTGCATCAAGATATTCTATCCTTGGTCGGGCCGCGGTGGCTCAGTGGTAGAGCGTTCACCTTTAGTGCATGGGGCCCTTGGTTCGATCTCAGCTCGTGCCAAGTGAACTTTGGACAAACACCATGTGCGTGGGTTTTCTTGGGATTCTCCCGTTTCCTCCCACTTTTTACATTCCACCATTTCCTTCATTTCTGATCATCATCACGTCTTTTAGCCTAGCCGGCATATCCGTGGGACGTCTGCCTTTCCCTGAAATTGTAAAAAGCTTTTTCAGACCAGCCATCCTGAATGAGGTTTTCCTGGATTTACTTATTCACACCAGGCAAATGCCGGGGTGTTACCTGATTTATAGATCCCAGGCCGCTTCCTTCCTTACCCAATTCTTTCCTATTTCCCTTTCCGTGTGATCGCCGAGGGACGTCATCCCTTACACGTGATGCGCTAACATGGCCGTAGATACCGACACCCAGAAATCTAACTCCTAAATCCCCGTAGAACTCCTTCGGAAGGGGATTGGGAGGGAAGGAGAGTACAGTGCTGTGACACTTGAAATGCGTTTTGACCTGCACACTTCAAAAAATTTTCTTATAGATTACGCAATTTCTCGTTTCTTACTCCGATTATTCAAAGTATTGAAATGTTCTCGAAGGGTGCGATCGCCCTTCCCTTTAATCCGTTCGTGATATTCTGTCCTTCACTTTTTGCTTTTACGCTGCTAATTCAAAATGTTCACCCCAACAAGTTTACTTCTTGTGACTGTAGGGGTGGAAGAAACAAACCGACCATGAAAGAAAGAAAGAAGTGGTTTTGGGCTCTTCCAGTCTAGGCCATTCTGACCACTGAGAAGTGAGAATCACAACATGATTTTTCTGGTAAGATCGTCCTTTTAAAAGCCGCAACAGATGGTCAGCAATCCCCCCTCTCCCCTTTACAGCATACTTTTTATTCTCTGTTGCCAAATTTACTGAAGAACATATTGCAATTAATCTAACGTATCTAACTTAAATTGGAGACCGTGATTGGATTTATATGGGTTTTCTGTATTTCTATTAAAAATTCCAAGTCATTACCTGGAATACTTCGTTAGAAATTACCATATTAAAAAAATTTACGTGTTATCCAATGGAGAGTTAGAAACCTAAGCGAAGAGGTATAAGATCCCCTTTAAGGGAATTTATACCTCAAAACGTCCGCTATCTTTCGACAAGCAGTCAGGTGCCAATCCGGAATTACTGAAGTTCCCCACTGATAAAAGAGCCGATATAGCTAATGGTTTTACCAAAACCTGATTTCCTGTACGTGCTTTCCTTATTCGTATCTTCCTTCACTACCCCTTTGTCAGTGTAGTGTTCTGGTCATTGACCTCCAAGAACAAATCCTGGGAATCTATGCTTCTTCTCTGTCTGCAGTAACAAATACAGAACATTTGGCTCTCATACGGGATTACGAAAGTTAAGAAAAATAACAAAACGTATTCGTATTGCCAAGATAAGCAGGTAAATTTATCATTATCAACATAGGATAAACATTGCTTCAATGCGGCCAACTTCCAAGATAGACAGGTGGCCAACTTACAGAGTAATAAGTAACGAATGCCTTATGGGGAAAATGCAGGTTCAAGACGAACCAGGCCAAGATAAGCAGGTGGCCAACTTGACAGGTTTTACTGTATTTTTACTGACAAAAATCTACTGCTTCACAAAAACCACATGTCAACGCTTAACCGCTTAATACAACTCACAAAGAACACCAAAATCTCTTATTGATTCACGTCAATATCTTACACAGCAGACGAAAAAGTCATTTGGCGCCTTTGATATATCACACAAAAGCTAAAGTGAAGAAAGGGAATGTGCCATATATGGCACGGCATGTGGTAAGCGGTTAATTACTCTCTTATTCTGAATCAGTGCTATAAGTAGTTCGTCCCAGTGTGCAAGAGACCGGTTTCAATGTTTACTAGAAAACGCTGGACAAATTTTGTACCTTTGTAGCAATGGTGAGTGGCCTGTCTTTGAAAGACCATATTAATGCAACCAAAGCAGGTATGCAACTTATCTTTGAAACATATCCATGTAAGACAATATTGGTCCTTCCCACTACATTCAATTACGTCGGAAGTGATCGGAAGAAAATGACATGAGACTTCTGCTTGTATTCTAATTATCTTTTATATTCATACTTCGTGCATCTTTACATTTATAATATCTTTCGAATGATTCCATATTCATGTGTCACGAAGCCATAAGTTCAGGAGAAATCGGGGAAAATGTTCCCGAGATCTTTCGCAGTTTGTAAAGACTTTAGCACCCCATGTGGAGCTCCAGATTTTAAGAACTTAAACGAGAGATGCCTCAAAAAGTGGCATTTATTCTGGAATATAACAATGTTTTTGTAGCTAATATGGAAAGGAGAGAGTGCCAGGAGTGAGGTGCGATGGCGTTTATCTTTTTAATGGAAACGGTAGTATGGGACATCGGTAAAACGAGCGGCAAAATTAACACCTACAGTTTAAGTAAGTGCATGTTAATATCAGGTAATAGTCACTAATCGGTGTTGACTACCGTGCGATCTGTGATCTGACTTAACGTTATTCGTTTGAAGAAGATCGAAGTCTACCAAAGTATCTTTCCAGCTTTAGGAAGAGGTGGAAATTGATGTAACAAAATTTGGTAAGTAATATGGAAGTGATAAATGGAATAAAATATTTTTTTTAAAAAAATCACAAATTCATTAATTTTGACCATTGCTACAACACTTTATGGTTGCTAGCATAAAATTTGACACATTGTATGATGCGAGGTAAGTTTATTATTTGATAAACGTAGTAGTTTTCGAAGTTTTTTGTACAGTTTGTCTAAAATCTTCGCATAGTATTCTGAGGGGATTATATTTATTTGTTTATTATTTTTAATGGGCCAAGTTCCCTGTAGAGATTTGTTCTGACTCGGTTTTGGCCAAGTGTCTAATCGCGACGCAATTCTTTGGTCAAAGAGTGAAGTATTCTTCCACCTGAAATGTCTAGCGCTTGTGTAATAATACAGAGTGTTACAGTGAAAATGCCGTGATTTTGAAGTGCAACAACATATTTTATTGATGACCATAGTAAGAGAAATTCACATGGTATGATAAGTGAAAGAATAAAGTTTAATGCAACAGTAAAGTTTAATGTAACGCATGATCGAAGTTACCCTGACGATTGGACACGACCCTGATTCACATGCTATCAAAAACCGTACCGAGGGTTACGTGACTAACTACTGCCGTACAGTGTTCAATGTTTGCTCTTATTTCATTTAAAGATCGGCGTTTAAGCCTGAATACCTCCTGCTTGAGGTAACCCCATGAAAGTATCACAAGGGTTAATGTCTGGGCTGCAAGGAGGCCACTCTAAGCCTGTTCAAGAAAACAATGGATAGCAATTAGAGATCACATGATTGCGGAATTTTGTGTGAAGGAAATTAAGTACAGGTTCTGTTGTATGCGGTTTATTTCCATCCTGCTGAAACCACTGCCGACGAGGTGGACACCTTTTATGACTAAGGCCAAGATAGAAGTAATACTCAGGCATTTTCAAATAATTTTCTGATGTGGTATAGCCATCAAAGAAAAACAGTCCAATTATGCCACGTTTTGATATAGCACACCAAAGCAAAACTTTTTCCGGATGCAGAGCTGAGTACCATTTTATGTGGATTTTCTGTTACCCAAAATCTTACATTTTGTTTGTTTACTTCACCTGACAGATAAAAGTAAGCTTCGTCTGTACACCACAAGTTTTCAATAATGTCTGGGTCATCAGCAATTAACGCATTGAACTGAGTTCCAAATGCAGACCCTTCTTTTTGCAATGTCTGTTTATTTTTGAAGCATCTGCATTTTGTAGGGGAACATTTGCAGGTCTTTTCGCAAAATACGTCACCGTGATGTTGCAGATATTTTTTAGTTTTGCTATTCACAACATATGTCGCTGCAGAATCACTACTGCAATACGCTGTTCTGTACACACAGTTGGTCTGGATCTCTCTTTGAAGTCCTGTAACATTACCAGTCTTATTGAACTGATCAACATAACGCCATATGAACTTGATGGATGGTGCCCATGCACAATAATTCTCCAGCCAGAATCGTCGTTGGAAACCCAACAAGGGAGCATGATTCAATGAACCAATTCACCAATATGATTTTCTTCTGCAACGTAAGTCTACGGTCCGCCATTATTATACTGGACTATGCAAAATGAAATATATATATATATATATATATATATATATATATATATATATATATCATCATGTACTTCTCTCGCCAAGTTTGGATCGTCTGTTGCTAAAGCCGTCACGTGGATTTGCCGGGCCTGTGACGAAAGCAAATTGTGGGGCTAATGATTAGGTGAGCACTGCATATCCAGTATGATAAGTTAATCTGCACCAATTTTTCATGTCAATGATAATGATCTCTCTTCAAATAGTTAAAACAAGGAAAAAAGTAATAATAATAGTAATATTAGACCTAATAATACGTAGACTGTGCAATATAATACAATACTTGTATATGGCATCAAATCCGTTCCAATTAGAAGAAAATGCGCGATTATAGTTGTAGCTCACTCACTGTGTGCATGTTTTATTGATAAAGAAACAGATTCTTTGAATAATTATTTAACACTAAATAGTACAGATATACCTAGAAAGTATAACTATTAGGCTTTCTAAGATATTATTACCATTGTCACTACTGTTACAATCCTATATTGTTGACCCAAGAGAGCTTACAGTAAGAGTACTCCTGCACTTCGTCTTTTTAGAATTCGATTACTTTTCGCTTTCAAGTCTGAGCTGTTATTGACTAAAATGAGTGCAATTCGCAACATTAATAGTATATAGTCGTAAAAATAAATGATGGTTCATCATCTGTATTAATCACAAGTCTGGAGTAGAAACCTTAAACTTTTCTTTAAGGGCCAAATTCGTACAGCCGATTGCCTGGAGCAATTTCTTCAATTGACCCACCTATAGAACTTCTTTGTCTACTTCGCGGGTCATTTTCCTAGCTTTCATGAGTGCGTTTAACTCAATATCCACTTAACTACCACCTTTAAGTTTAGTTATTGTTTGCTGTTCCGGACAATAATGCAAACTTATAAAGGAAAATTACCCATAAAAATAATGTAATCGGAACTAGTTCTCCCATCCGTGGATCCATCTCAGAACTTTTCAAGTGGACACTACCATGCACGATCATGACATGTATAATTGACTTTTGGTCTGTGAAATTACCACAATTGTAAATGGAGTACGCATGTAACTTTCCTTGACTGATTAGGTTACTCGTACGAAGTTGTATGCATGCTGATGTTGCGTATATTCGATTGTGTGGCCTTCGACATCAGAAAATGGAAGAATACTTTCGCTTTAAGACTCGCAGAGCTAGAGCTATTTTCAGGAATCAGAATGTTGCGTAAATTAATCCCATGCATGATGTAACAGTGGTCCTTGATGTACTGGTTTTAATCGAAGTTTCCTGTAGAGGCTTAGGTGAGTGGGTATCTTGGACGAGTAGGTATTCTTAAATCTTGAAATCACGAAGAATAATAAAGGGAGTGCCTATATTGTTGTAAGGAATATGGAGGGCGATTTAGTTTTTCAGATAGTGAGATTGCGTGAGGAACGGACCTACAGTTTAGCGCAGAATTCAAACCACATTAACTCCCACCAGAAATCGATCTCGGATCTCCGGCGCCTAAAAACACTCATGCTTAATCTTATAACCATGAATGAGCTCCTAAGCAATCTTGATCGGGCAAGTACAATAGTAGTAGTTACTTTCTACTATGTAATGCGTGACATTTTTCAGAATTGGTAAATGTATGCAAGTTTGGTAAGTGCGCGTTCTACTAAAAACATTTTGAAGGATTGGGTTAGTGACATCTCTTCTTACGATACAATGCACGAGAAATGGACTATTGAAGTAGGCGCCATTTCTTTGAAATAAAATGTACGAAGTATAATTATAGTTTTATTGACATTTCCATTTTCTTGACTTGAAATTTCAACTGAGGTGGCTGATTCAGTTTAGTATGAAGATACTAATTACAATTGTTGAACAAGTACCTTTCTTACAAAGTAAAGAAGTTTTTAATTCAAGAAAACTATGATTTAAAAAGTTATATTGAATAACATTGTACATATCAGTCCTTTTGAGTTGAAGTGAGTTATGCTTATGCTTATGTTTTAGTATATATGCAACATTTTCTGATTCCACAAATATCATATCGCGGCAGGAACTTCTGTAAGTTCATGGTAAATTTTATGAAATCACCTGTCTTCCAGGTTTTAAATTAAGTTGATCTCCCTTGACTGAGTGAAGATCATTGTGTAACTCAAGGATGACCAAATCGTGAAACACTTAAAAATGCTTGTTTAACTTGCGCGAATCATGAAATATTTGAACTAATTATTCTGTCCTGAAAACATTTATAGTAAATCTCCATTTTTTAAAGATACTCGAATATATGATTTTTATGATCATGTGTGTTACGTTAATTTCTTTTCTTTTCTTTCTTTTTTTTCCCTAAAAACACAGCCTTTATTTTATGACGAGGATTTCGATTTTGTTTGAGGATTACACAGCAGTTCTGCTATATATGTTACAATTTTCGGATACATTAGACTTCAAAAATAAACAGGATCAGATTTGGTCAATTTATCTTCTTTTTAAAATGGATTGTAATATAATTTTCAAAAGATGCATACTACAGATATTATCTGTGGAATTATTTTATCTCTTACTATAGCGTATTCATGTAATAAATGCGAATCTGTACGAAGAACTTGCCTTGTTTGGTGATCACCATATTTGAAAGTTCATATTATGCAACAAATAGGGAATTTCGTAGTAATTGTTCGAGTAAGAGCATTATAATGTATCAGTGTGTCTTCATTCGTTCGTTGTTATATTTTCCTTCTACACGTGGTACTGTTTTTCGACTTCTGAAGTTTATAAGTCGGCTAATTCTTATTTCCTATGTTTGCTATTTTTATTATTCTTCTGTTCGCGATGTGAGATGATTTTAGTCAGGTACTGCAGTAATTACGATTTTGTATGTCTTGTAACAGTCAGAGGTGGAGATATATTACATGACCATAGTTCACTTGCATTTGCTTCTAAATATGTTTCTCGAATTAATAAAGCGTACCTTGTATAATTAAAAAAAAAAATTCTCTTTCTTGTTTTTTTGGTAGTTGAGAGTTTTTTCATATACCTTTCTAGGTAGGTACATAAATTTATTTCATGTTACGGGTTAATGTGTTGCATAAAAGACGAAAATAATGTTGGAATTGCTCTGGTAAAATAATAATGTAATTTTCTTCAGAAAATCTTCACTTGTCGTCGGGATTTCGATAAGAGATTTAAATTACAGTTATTCGATGTTCGGTACCATTTTGTGAAAAAGTTTAATTACAGCCACCTTTACTACAAGTGCTCAAAACAAAAGTTATGGAGTTCAATTCATCAGTGAAGTTACACGCTTTTAAAATAATGGACTACCAGATTTGTTGAATGTGGCCTTCACACAAACCTAACTTAGCGTTGTGTATATACAGATTGTTATCAGGATGGTGAAAACTTGTGGATAAAAAGCAACTTATCAATTTAATAGACGTTGTTTAACCTTTTGCCGTCAGAACGGCTCTGATGGGATCTAGAATGATGCCATTGAGGTCGTGAATAGCAAGTGAAATATCGTAGTATTCCGCAAGCAATGCATTACTCATTTCCACCAGAAAAGAAGAGGGTGAAATCTGCGCCGGATTCGTGTCTCGAAAACCGACCACGGATGTTATGCTGAGATCTGGAGATTGAGCAGGCCAGAGGAGGTATTAAACTTCATCCCGACCTTACTCAGACCACGACAGAATAGCTCCAACTGTGGGATGCCTGGGAGAGAGCGTCATTGCTCTGAAACAACAACTAAGCAATAGGATGCACATCGTCCCCTAAAATTACTACATAATTACGTTTGGTGTAACCGGTAAGCGTCAGCATTTAATCTGCTGAAAAACAGACGTTGCGGCCTACAGCATTATGGAGCGTCCGCTGTGTTTCACAGTTGGTCGGAGATACTGCATATCATAAGCCTCTTTGAATATCGCCCAAATTTAATGACGAACTGTGATTTGAATTAAGGCGAACGATGACTGGACACGTGTGATATGGTCGGATGAGTCATCAACCGTGGGTGTTGCATGTTCGTGGTACCATTGACGTCGTGCTAAAGCGTTATCGGTTCCTTATCAGTGCAACCCAATCCTATATGTTCATGTCATGTTACTCGCGGCAGACTTGCCAACACCGGAGTGATAATCCGCTTTAATGTTCTGCAGGACCTGTGACTGTTTTCTTCCGACCATTGTTCCTCTTCGCTGATGTGGTTTTACAGTATTTTTTTTTAGGTCACCATACTTTGGACACACTTCCTTGCGATACCCAACATGTGTGTGCTACTTTTGTTCATACTTGGGCCACATAACCGAGTTCCAGTTTTCTTTTCTCTCTTTCTTTTTCTTTTTTCTTTCTTTTCTTTTTTCTTTTTTTGAAATCAGAGAGATCACGCATTTAACACTTACCATTCGCTCAGTTCACTGCACGCTACCGTTCCACTGCTTCTCACATAGTATGAAATTTTCCGTGACACACCACCAACAGCCTGGCGCAGCGGTTGTCACCTGACCGTTGTCAACCCAGACATCTGACGTGTTCCCAGCTCTAGATATTTGTTGTTGTGTATCTTTATACAGTAATTTCTCTTGTATTTTACAAACTAATTGAACTTTAATAAAATAATAATCGATAAGTGCTTATTTCATTTTTAGTACTAACTTAAGAAAACGAATGTAAGAAATCGCTGAATACTTGTAAAGGAATTTACAGTAAGAAAAATAATGAAGATTGAAATGTAGAGAAATATTATTTTGACTAGTGCGTAAAATATTCAAAAGAAATAACTATTCGAATAATGGGAAGAAAGTTATTGTAAGAATTATTCAAACCGTCTTTCTGCTTCCAAATTCAATTTTAATGCATCTTCAAGTGGAATTGGGAAGGTAAGATTTACCAAATTTAGTAACAGATCTTACACCTGCAATGATTCTATAAAGGTAACCAAGAAAGTTCTGCGGCTTATCCGCCCACCAGCTTCGAACATCGATATGTCACCTAGGATGTACTTGGAAGATCAAAAATAGTCCCCATTAGCATCGACGATCTTCTGCCAACGTTCTTGAAGACCATAGATTCCATCGCAGTATAACTTAGTGGGTCGTGAAGCGAAGAAGGTATCAAGTGCTTTTTGCACCTCTACTAGGGATTTGAGCTGGCGTCCTCTAAGGTGATTATCCAAGGAATGGAACAGGTGATAATCGTACGGGGCAATTCCTGGGTAGTATGACGGATGCAATGTTTCCCATCCAAGGCGTAGAATGGTGTCCAGGGTCATCGTAGCCACGTGGGGCGTAACGTTGTCCTGTAATAGGACCTCTTTGCAATTCAGAAGTACTGGCTTCAGAACTTTGAATTTCTCTTAAAGACGGCTCAACTGCTGACAGTACACATTTGCATTGATGCTCGGACCAGCTGGTCGCAGTTTCCTGCGTACGATGCTGCGAGCACCACCAAACACACAGGAGGACCTTCTTCTGGTGCGGTGCTGGTTTCGGCTGTTTTGGAACCAGTTGACAGGATGCTAAGCAGTGATTACGGCGCCGTGGATCTTCGTACAGAGCCGACTTCTTATTACTCGTCAAAACCGTGTCCAGAAATGGCTCCTTCCGCAGACAAGACAGAAAAGAAACATAGGTATCTGCCCGCAATGCCTTCTGGCGCGGACTCAAATCAGGTGAGATTCATTGACCCAACTTTTAGTGTTTCCCAAGTTAATGGAGGTGCTATCGAATGAATTCTCCACTGACACCGAATTTTAGTCCCAGTTCCTCACAGGTTTTGCCTTTGTTCGCCTCAGTTTCTGCCTAAAGATCTTCATTATGTAGGTACATGTTGGTCTTCCGTTAACTGGTTCGTCTTCGAGTGTTTCGTCAACGTCCTTAAACTTGTTAAACAACCGCTTCGCTGTCCGTGTAGTCACGACACCCTTACCAAAGGCCTAGAATATCTACGGCCCGTTGCCGTTGCGTTTGACCCATTTTGAACTCGTACAGCATATACGCCCAGTGACGTACTGTGGAGGCCCAATGTTCACACTGTCCTTACGGGAGTTTACGGTATAACTGAACTGCCACAACCAGGTAGTATGTTGGATATACCCACACCAACAATGACCTTCGCCTTATCTCCATTCGCATTCAACTCACGGTGTGAGGAACACACACCTCCACAAAAGTGACAGAACTTTCTTGGTTACCTTATAAGTATGATCTTTAAAATTATTCATCTGCCACATTCCGAATTGAGAAATGAGAATTGAAAGCTGTATTTGCTCACATCAGAAACGCTCGTAAGGTACAAACTGATCTGATCTCGATAACTCTGGAACAGAATTAAAACCTTGGAACTCCCAGTGTCATTGTTTCTCTTTCTTCTGTTCGCGAACTGTCAACCAAATTATAGAAAGCGCGGTTTTCCCAAATTTATAATCTGCGATCAAAGTTCATTCTCTATAGTTAGGCGATGTTTAGTAATGGTGTTCTGTGGTAAATCAAATCACATACACATCATTAATCGGTATTCGTTGCAGACCGAACGTTGACTGATGTATATTCGTCTTAATATTGAGTTGACCTTTCCTACTTTTATTAAGGTTTGCAGCAGAATAAAGAATATTCTGTAATTTCAGTTCAGCATAGTTTTGTCTATTGTTTTCAATTAACAATGTAATAAACTTCGCAAAATTCTGATTATTTACAATGTTGTTCAAGAGAACTAGGCACCCACCTTTCTTTGAAAAGACCTGTGTTGTTACGACAGTTGGAATTAAGTCAAACAAATGTGGATTTTCTTAGACTGATTGAGATATTTTTTAGAACCATATTTGAGTTTCTTGCGTACAGTTTGAAGATGGCCTTTTAAAGTATGGTGGATAGCCAAGATTTTTTGAACAAGATTGCAGATATTGAGATTCTAACCATTACTACAGTTTTTCTTAATTGAAAGAAGCTATATTTCTACTTTTTGAATTACAATGTACATTATGTTTATTGTGGCGTAACATTTCCGTAAGTATACGTAATCATCGTATAGTCTGTTCTCCGAAAAGTAATGAGATACAAAACATGAATATTCTTTCTCTATTCTAATAATTCTCTATTCTAACGGAAATACTTCCCAATTTATTACAAGTATTATAATCAGCATATCCGTTCAGAATTACTAGTTGTTAATATCGGTTATGTTCATTTGTCTGTATGATGTAAAACACTACTATTCAGATATTATAGGGAATATCGGTAGCATATATGCTGGGGAACGCTTGTTTATCCATATCAAAGAAATAAAGGATAATAGTTTTATCTACTGGCAATACGAAAACCTGGATTGATAAATCGTAAATCGTGTTCATGAAATATTTCCGGTGCGTATTCCTCCTAATTGTGGGTTATGCTGAATTGCATACTGTTATTCTCTTAGATCTATTTTTAGTTCTATTTTATTCTTTTGTTTGCATATATATGATATAATCGTTAAGTGTGGGTATCCATGTTTATGCATGATAATTATGGATTTAAGCACATTAGTGTTAAACTTTTTTTTTCAGCAAACTGGCATGATACAAATTGTAGACATTTATATAAAATTGTAGGTAATGGTGTACCTCTTTTTTGCTTTAATATTGGTGGTTCATAAATATTTTTTTCAGGTGAAAATTATTTAGTTTGTAAATATAAGTTTAGTTATTTCAATTTCTCAAGTGAACTCAAAGGTGCAGTGAAAATTGATAGAACGTATTATGTTATTAATGTTAAAAGAATTGTTTGGAAGAAGTGCCGTATAGTCAGCAACAGCAAAATATATAATATATATACAGTATGGCGCTAAATTCGTTGTACAAAAGCAGAAGAGTGATTCCTGAGAGTAAAACAAAAAAGTTCCAATAAATATAGGGCGAAAACTCCATCGTTTACGTGTTATAGGCTGCCGAAATCATGAAAAAATTAATTTTAAAGGTTCGTAGCTCCAAAACTATGGGACCTACCTTGGTCGGGTCAAGACTTCACTTAGGAACTAGTATGTGCCCTATTCAAAAATGCGTGTTTTAGAATCCTGATGTGCTTCCACAGCAATTTTTATAGAGGGAGTTTGACTACGGGCCTATAATATAAAGTACTCTCCAATTCTCAGGAATCACTCCTCTGCTTTTGTACAACAAATTTAGCGCCTTACTATATATATATATATATATATATATATATATATATATATATATATATATATATAATTATGTATGTAGTACTATTTATTTTTTAATTGAAAGCAATAATAAATTTTGTTGCGTAAGCTTGTTACTAGTAAAACTTTAAGAACCTTAGTTGCTGACTGTACAGTGGAGCAAAAAGTGGAGTTGGTAAGAATTAGTCTACTGTTGCCTTCAGTGCGATTTTGTAAATTTGAGTTGTTTAACACGAAGATCTCGCAGTTCTTTGTCGAAGGACTTTATACTGATATTTGATTTTAGACGGTATTACTAATATACATTTATAAAGATTATATGTTGATTTATTTCAACTGTCTCATAAAATCCGTAAGAAAGGAACAGAATTGAATTTCTTTGTGAATTTTGATGAGAAAGGCGTTTTCTTCCGAGAAAATCTCGCAAGTTAAATTCGGTTCCGTTTGGGTAATAGTGGTTTGGAACCTTTCACAAATGACTTGCACCAATTGAGCTTTTAGTTGCACCTTTCTCCTTAACACTGTTCTGAAACCGGTAGTCATCCAAAGTGCGTTTTCTCTGCACTGGTGATTCCAGAACATACTCACGTGGATATTACATCATGAACCGCTGAGTCGATTGATTCCCCGGGGGCCGCGGTGGCTCAGTGGTAGAGCGTTCACCTCTGGTGCTTGGGATCCCGGGTTCAATCCCAGCTCCCGCCAAGTAAACTTTGTGGTGGACAAACACCGTGTGCGTGGGTTTTCTCGGGTTCTCCCGTTTCCTCCCACTTTCTTCATTCCACCATTTCAATCATTATTCATCATCACCGTCTCCTTTAGCCTAACCGGCATAACCTTGGGACGTAAAACTCAAAGATTTCATTTCATTTTTCTCGATTGATTCCCCAATCAAGTGACGATAGCAGGCATAGTTGTGTCTATTTTTTAAAATTTTTCTTCTGTTTGACTGGTAGTGGTTGAATAGGTTGCTTCTTTTGTAACTAAACGTAAGCATTACTACCCTATCCAATCTAATAATGATAGCTAGTGTTAACAGTTGCTTATTTGTTTAAAAAGTCGAAATTTGATCGGAATCGTGATATTGCAAATTTTTTCCACTCATACTGGAAGTTGCTAATTTTTCAGTTTTCAGTGAATATTATTGTCCTTCTCGATTATATAATGTGATTCTGTAAAATAAAAGACATTTTCCCCCTATGATTGGTCCATAATTAGAATGTTCTACACAGTGTTTTGTATCTTTAAATGAACGAAACGAGTTTAGGATGTATAAACTTGCAATTTGCGTTTTCAGTGTGCGTGACATTGGATTTTGTGTGTTTGTATTTATTGTGTTACTACCTGTAATGAATTTGAACTTAGGGTTAAATTTAGTAAAGGAGAGAATGCATCATATTTCATGACTTCAAGGGACACGCTGTACAGAGATTGCTTAGGAGTGTAAAATATGTATTAGCGTTTATTAAAAAGTATCAACCCGAAAAGCGTTCAAAATGAACTAAATGTGATCGTTTCGGAAGAAAGTTCCGGCGGCCTTATCTTGTCAGAAAACTAATGCTGTCTCTTCGCCGTAATAGCATTACTTTTTTTTTACTTCCCGTAGTCTTCCGTAAATTTTTCTTATACCTAAATATTTTCTATTAGTACTAACCCATATCTTAGATCCAGCTGATTTATACGGTAGCAAAGAATCCGTGCTTTCCGGTCTCACTTTTTTCACCTGTTCTATTATTGCACTAATAACGTAATTGGTCAGAGAAAAGTGTTAACACTATCTAATATGAATCGTTTCGATATTACTGAGAAATCAAAATTGGAGAAATATTTTTCGTTTTAATCAGTATTTCTTTATGCTGAGAACGTAATAATTAGTCTTGAAGCAAAAGTACATGAAGAAAGAAAACCTTCTTCACTCACTCTTTAATTATTTCTTTACATTTTTAAATTTTATTGACACCTGTGGAGTTCCCACATTGCTGCTTAGTATCTGTGTAATGGGTGATGCTTTACCAAACCAATGTCTACTGAAAATCCCATGTTGTAACGTACCGTAATAACACGACAATAGTCTCTAACTTCGTTTGTTTAAACAAAGTTAATTTCAAAGCATTAGATCTTATATCAGGACATATATAGTTACATATCAGGACTATATATTATGACGTCCACTTCTCTCACTAGCATTCATCAAGTGAAACCGTTTAATCCACTCTTCCGTAACAGATCTTTTTCATAAATTCCCTCTGTATTAGCGTTATTCAGTATACACATATACATAATAACTTTATTTTTAAAAAATGAGACACAACTTTCATTTCTTAATTACTGTACGTTAGATACTAAATTGCTTAAGTGAATTCGTGCATATTCGCATTGCAGACTGAAGTATTACAAAGGAGCGGAGTATTATTTCGTAAGTCTTCAGGGAATCGGCGCCACTTGAAAACGATGAAATATATGCTATATTTATTCTATTTTCTTACGATGATGTGAGTGTTAATATATGACTGCTACCTCGGTGTCCGATTCATCTAATTATCTCATGCGAAGGTGGCTAACGAACTTTGGACAATAGACATTGATCGTGATGGGATATGGTCTTAAGATCTGGTAGTATCACTGTATAATGAAAGGTAAATCTATCTAAGTGCCAAATAATTAGTGTTCGTCAGAAAGGGAAATATTGATCCGCGAGTCGGTATCAGCGTGTTTTAAGTATTTTAAGTTTTCGTCTCCAGTTGGTCCTGGTGGTATAGGGGCTTGAAAAATTTTCGTCGGGCTTCAGAGGAACATGAAACCATTATGGAACTCCAAGGTATCGTATCTTATTTTCATGGCCAGAGTAAATTTCTTCGATTTGTTACAATGTTGTTGCCGAAATCACGGTTTTCAGCGTCCTCATTTATCTATCATATAAATGTCGTATAGTAGGTTACTTCGTACTATGCCTGTAATTATGTTTCGCGTTTGAAAGGAGGCACAAATATTTCGCTTTATATGGGAATAAAGAATTTCGAAATCTTACAGCTGAAAACATTTATATTACCAAAGTGAATTACTAGTGCAAGACATGTATACACTTAAAAAGAATATAATTTTCGTGCGGAAAATGGTGTTTAAAATACCATAAGACACTCTTTGTGTCCATGGTTGTGGAGAAGGGGAAGTAGTCTCTTGGTAGCAGTGGATATTACATCTTTCTTTGGAATATAAGAGTGGATGGACTTCATTTCTGGTGCTAAATATTTCATTGTTTCCAAATGGTGAGTACTTTAGATGTTGAATAAAATGTCCTTACAATAGTCAAAACTATAAATATTATGTTACATAGTTGGTAACTACGAAAATGTAGAGCTAATAGTACCTTCATTTTAAACATATCGAAATCTGGTGACTGCAGAAACAAAATAGAATGATTTAAAATATGAATGTGCTGTGAAATGGGCAAACTGCTTTTGTGAGAATGACTTTATTCTTGTTATTAAGACTTGAAACGGGATGTGTTTAAGGCACTATTTACAACGTTATTGAAGGAGCTAAAATTCAGTAAGATCACTCGGTTATGTAGTACTTTGTTTTAGAAAACTTGGACGTGAGATAGTTACGACAGAATCTGATTAGTATTAAAAATTCAGGTCAAATTTTGTCGAACAACAGTAGTATATTATCGTGAGTTAATATTGAAGCTATTTGTTGAAATACGCAGAAACTTGCACCTAAACCTGACTATAAACATAGAGGGTTAGTGTAAAAGTCGGTTGCATATCCCAAACCAGTAATTATTAATTGTGCAAACATTTATGCTGTTCTGTTAAATTGCCGTTCTACACATGCGCACGGCTTCTATTTATCCTATTTTGACATTTCATTTTCTTACATTCGGTATATGTAATAATTCCATCCTGTACTTCAAGTTGCATGCATAGATGCTAAATGATTATAATGTATGAGAGCTGCGATACACTTTCCATTCCACCATTTCATTATCATCATCACGATCTTTCCTAGCCTCGGTGGGTTTACGTGGACGTTAAACTTTAAAAAATAAGGGAAATAATATTCCACAGGTCGACGAGATACTGACTTGAAGCGTAAATATTCGATTTGTAGGTGAAATCTAATGTATGATTTTGACAAGATTTCATTCTGATTACTGCTTATTCTAGCTCTAGCTTTCAACTACATATAACTTAAAATACAACCAATTACCGAAACGGTTAACAGATTAGTTATAGTAATATTTGCTTTGATCGGATCTTATAGTTATTTGAATTCGTTATTTTATTTCACCTTTCATTTTATGTAGTATGAAGCTAGTGTACGGGCAATGAATGTGAATATCTAGCAGGTGGCGTGGTATTCACTACTACTATGTAAATACATCTTCATACACCTTTTTGAAGCAAATTCGTCATGATACTCATTGTACCTTAGAAATACGGATACATAGAACCAGAATGTTGGTCCATATCCTGAGACTAAACGAGCTGAATTTTTTAAAATAAGAATCCAGCTTTAAAGTAGAAGAAACAAAACCTTAATTTTGCACAGATAGTTTTATAGAGTTCATATAGGTTTCAAATATTTTGTTTGAAAGTAAGTTCTGCAGTCATCAGACCTGTTATAGAACTATTAGTTTAAAAGTTATCATAATAGAATTACTTTCTAAAAAATGAAGGAACATGTTTTAGTAAAATCGTGTAATTACGTGTTTATTCCTGAAAAAAATAGTTAAAGCAATTAAAATTCACTTTTCAAGTTCGGTACTGAGTGTTCTTGAAGTAATTGAGTGCAGTTGTGTATAACCATATTTTTTTTTGTTTGTTTTGCAGATGGAAGAACCGCCTATGTTTGATAAGCCATCAGAATTTCCTCCTGATGCAGGTGTGGGTACTGAATTTCAACAGAACGAACCACCAGGTTTTCAAGGCCCCGGAGGTAAGAATTTTTAATAAATGTCGCAATAATTTGTAAGCAATTCTTTGTTTTAATAATTGACATCTATTAGGATGTTTTTTCATTATTATTATTATTATTATTATTATTATTATTATTAGTAGTAGTAGTAGTAGTAGTAGTAGTAGTAGTAGTAGTAGTAGTAGTAGTAGTAGTAGTAGTAGTAGTAGTAGTAGTAGTAGTAGTAGTAGTAGTAGTAGTAGTAGTAGTAGTAGTAGTAGTAGTAGTAGTAGTAGTAGTAGTAGTAGTAGTAGTAGTAGTAGTAGTAGTAGTAGTAGTAGTAGTAGTAGTAGTAGTAGTAGTAGTAGTAGTAGTAGTAGTAGTAGTAGTAGTAGTAGTAGTAGTAGTAGTAGTAGTAGTAGTAGTAGTAGTAGTAGTAGTAGTAGTAGTAGTAGTAGTAGTAGTAGTAGTAGTAGTAGAACAATAATAATAATAATAATTCCGTAAGTGTGTAGCAGTTTAGATGCGCTATAGATGTCTTGAAGTCCAGGAAAATATTTCGCAGACCATAGAGATAAGTGAACTGATCGCAGTACTATAACAATTGTAAAATATTTTCCAGTGTGATTTCTGCGTAAGGGTCTAGAAGATGATATGATGATATATAAAATGATAAAAGTAGCAAGTCTTCTGATTGCTGAGAGTTGACGCTACATCTACGTTTATCGCCACTGTAATAATTATCCCCCCTCCGTCTTTTTCCTCTTTATTTTCGGATTCATACTCTGTACTTCAATTTGTTCACATTGATTTTTGTTAGTTACTACTAACAATCAACTTCTTTACATGCATGCGCTTCATCATATAACAAACGGCACGTATTCTCAGCTTCCATAATCTTTGTTAGCGCGCCATCGTTTTCTTCATTGATGTTTTTCTCAAAAATTAAGAAAGTATAAGGGTTCAGAACGTTTTCTTGTGACGACTTCTGCAATTCTCAAAAACAGGTGTCAATAATATAAATCCAATTAAATACATACACATGCAAATTTTTCCCTTATAGTTACATGTATAAAAAAAATACAAGCTTCCTTTCATGTACAATCTATCCCTGAAAAGTGACAGCAGTTGATGGCAATATAAGTTTTACAGAAGAGTACTTGGTGCGTTATGTCCGTGTACATTTTGTAGTTTCAACACTGAAATGCCAGTTGTCTAGTGTTCTGGATAGATCAGAATCCTCTAGAAATAAACCATTCCTATTAGGATTGAAGATTAAATTGGAAACTGAGCTTTATAACGAATTTATTATAATTTGATTTTAATCCAAGCACAAAAATCAGAACTTAAAAGTTTGGAATACTAATATCAGGAATAGGCGCTATACTTGTTTTTCCAGTTGACCTGGTGACCGAATTTTTCGATGCATACAGTACGAATTTAACCGAACTCATCCGATCTGAATCAAACTTGGCATGCTGTCTGATCTTGACAAGCTTAGTATAGATATAGTAACTAGCAGAAATCGTAGTTTTTCGTACGGGGGAATAAAATCAATATTTATACCATCATGTATTGCTATTCGTATGTTATCGGCAAATTTCTGCCCGGCCAAGCGATTGAAGATGGTAATGAGAGACGAACTCGACTCGCCTTTCAGCCTTTTTTTTTATTATTATTATTATTATTATGTCAGCTATCAAGAAAAGCAGAAACTGTTCAATTATTTTAAGTGAGAAACCAAAGTACAAGATTTTATGTCTCTTAAGTTAGGGATTCTGAAATACGGACATCTTTTTATAACCACAACCTTCATCCAAGTCGAATCTTGCTTGCCTGTGAAAGCAAGTGTGTGTAATAATTATTGAAATGAAAATACTGGATACAAAATTTCATGGTTCTTAAGCTGTAGAGATTTCGAGATACGAACATCATACAATAATTGCGACACTCAGTTCCTTTATCTTCTTAACTCTTTTCTCCCATTCTAGGTCAAATATCAAGAAAAACTGAAACGTGTTTGATTAATTTAAATAGAAAATATAAATAAAATTTATGGAAGGCTCCCACCTGTCCTATTTTCCTATTTTTTCTATATTTCGGAAATTTGTGTGTATTTGTCCTATATTTTAATCTTATTTCCGATAAATGTCCTATATATTAATCTTATTTCCTGTATTTTTCAGTGATTGAGTTATTAAAATACAAGACAAGGGCAGTTTCATTGGTGATTTAAATTGCTACGTATTAGTAATATGCTAAATGTATTTTAGCATTTTTTGCTAAGAAACTAGTCACTAATGTTCGCTATTTTTTTTCTTATTCTCCCATGTCTGCTTTTTTTTTCTTTCTTTGTTTCCTATGTGCTTATTCTTCCCAAATGAAGCTTAGGTGAAGAACCTTGCCATGCTCCAGTTTCTTATAACGCAAGCTGTATTAGCATTTTCTTTCAGGAATGTGTGCAACAGTATTGGCTAGGCATAGAAGTATGATATTCACTAACATATCCACACGCCTTCCAATATTGCTGTACATAATATACAGGGTTCCCACTCGTCATGAAAAACCTGGAAATAAAAGTGTATCGTGGAAATGCCCTTCTAGGAAAACAGAAAAATGGTGAAAATCTTATAAATTATTTATGAACTGGAAATGTCCTGAAATGTGTTTTATAGCAGTTGGTAGAAGAATATATAATTTTTAGAGCCATGATGAATGAAATGCTGTTACATTATTTATTTCAGAGGGAAATTCGTTGATCATATAATTCAATGTTGAATTAGATTCAATATTTCATTACAGAGAAATAAGTTATCAATCTTCTTTTTTCATTAGAAATATATGAAGCAATGAAAAATAATGTCGAAGTAAAGTTCATTTGTAAATAAAAGAACTAGAAGGATAGTAGGAAGATAGAGAAATAGTTAATATTCTTGCATGCATTAATTGAACTTAAGTATTCAAAATTATGTTAATGACATTTAAAAAGTCTTAAATGCCATGCTAATCCTATAAATAAGAGTTAACTATTCCCTTTTTTCTGAGGTAGTGCGAATATGTTCTGAATTCTAACAATATTGAAGCTGTATGTTTTTTTTTTTATTATTATTTTTTTAAATGCCTTGTGCGAATTCTATTGTTTGCACAAAAATCATAAAACAAAAGAAAAAGTAACGTGAAGAGTGTAATTCAGAATGTATGAAGAGGTGGTATCCTTAAATAATACTTCCAGTTGCATTACTAAGTTGTGTTTGTACATTGTAGTCAAAATTGTTGGTACCGCAGAAAATCTGCAATGAATACTGAAAAAGTCTTGGAAGGTTGGTGGCTGAAGAATGGCCTTTACTTACAATACATTTATATTTTTATCTGTGCTTCAGAGCTCAGTATTGTAGAAACCAAAATGTCCTATTTTATAAACCAAACTGTCCTATATTTTTTCAATGTCCTGCTGGGAGGCCTGTTTATTTCTCTAACCTTAAAGGATTCCAAGATAGACATCATATTATAATGATTGTTACCCCTCAGTTTTTCTCTCTTCTGTGTGTAATTTTGAAAACTTCTTTCTTACTGGATTATTACATCATAAATTCTGTTTGCTAGTGGATGTACAGAGGGTTCTATTTGTGGATTTTCTAACACGTGGGCCACTGAATGCTGCGTCGTATGAAATAACACTTACAAACTTGTGCGTTTCGTAACTAATACCCTAAGTATAATGCTGGAAACAGCAATGCGCGTCGCCGTGTTGGTGCTTGTCTTGATTAGAAATTCCGAAGGTGTGGGTGAGAGATGCTCGAGCACTTGCCGTGCGATTCTGATATGTCACCTCCAGACTATATTCTTAGCCCGTTGAAGGAGTTATTAGTTGGTCAGTATTTCAGTCCCAGTGTTGGAAGTCAGATCGGTTGTGCGCAGATGTCAATACTTCCAAAAGACAGGGTTCAATGAACAGTACAATTGAAACTTTTGAAACAATTGAAAGCCACGATGGGAGAAATGTGTCAAAAGTCTTGATTTCATGAGTAACCTTTTATACTTTTTTCTGTATTGTCTTACTCCGTAACCCTTTTCGTAACTTAAGTCCTTACAATCTGATATGCAAATTATTTGAAAAGTTCCTTTATTAATATTAGGAAACCGAGCATTTATGAACACCGCACAACATTTTGATTTAATTTAAGGAGTGTAGGAATGTTTAACTTTTAAAATTCTTCCCTGTCCTGTTGTCTCGTCTTGGATCTGAAAGCCAGTTAGAGTAGATATACAGTACTTCAGATTCAACCAAATTTAGCCGGTTAATGCTGAAAGTTTTAACGTAGAAGCTACTGTTAATTAAAACCATTTTAATTACTGCGATGAATAGCTTCGTTCACGAGAAAAGTTAATCTTCCATGCTTATATGTGATCCAACCCTATGAAGTCATAAGATTGTTTTGTAAATTTTACAATATAGGCGGTCACAAGGGCTTGTAGGAGTGATGACACCATGTAAAATGAGAAACTCTGGAAGGGGATCCGTGAAAAAAGGACTGGAATCATTAAATATCCCAGATATGCACAATACACCCACGAAATTCTTAATAAATTCTGTTTTACAAATATTTATCATATATTGCTATGCTGATCTATGATTAGCACGCGTCCCTGCGGTGCAACATGATCTCAAGTTGTTTCTCAATGTTAGAGCATTGCACGCATTAATGTTGTTCATATTCCGTCGTAAGTCCACCTTTCGTATAGATTCTGTACTGGAAAGAGACCTCAATCTTTAATAGACAAGTTTATGATATTTGATATTGGAAGAGTGAAGGGAAAGAAGTATTTGTCATGTAAACACTAATGTTGAAACTCTCTATTAAGAATCAAACACCCTCCAGTGTATACATTTATCTGCAAGAAAGCTAGCTCACTATTTACAAAAAGATTCCTTAAGTATTAGATGTAATGCGGTGACAGTTGTTAGTGTTCATTTGCACGTACGCTATCAGGTTTCTGACAGTCATTATTTGTACTTCAAATACTTTTAAAACGGTTCTTCAATTTAACGTTGACATGTTTACTGTAGGGATGGAGAATTTTCCGCGGGGAAGAGGATTTCCCAGAGGTAGAAGAGGAGGCTGGGACGACGGAGGAAGGTTTTCAAGAGATCATCCTTGGGGGGGCAGTACAGATCCAGACAACAGGTATGTTAAAAAGCAATATGAAGGAGACTTCACTGCAGGACTCAAGTAAGTGTCTTAGTTTGTGTGTGTATTCAGGTAAGTACATAAGATACACTGGTATTTATATTAATCATATTTTTTGTTCCAGTTACAAAGTAAGTATGTATTTTCGAATTTTGTACACTTTATTACATTGCATTTGTTAATTATTTGACAGATGCTTTTTGCAGGAGTTAATACAAAACAAGGACACATACATTGAAGAGGAGAGTGTCCAAATGTAAGTACTTTTTTTTTATGATTTAGTAGATAGTTCTATCTTATTGGGAATGGTAGCCTGCAATTCAGTGTAACCCCGACTTTTTTTTTTCCTATCGGATTTAACAATTGTGAAAAGGAACGTGTCAACAATAGAAGTTCAGTTGTAGTTTCCTTTCAAAGACTTTCTCAGTATCAGTGTTCTTTATGATTGTAATCTACTATTTTGTCAACATTCCCTTCTTACCGTCTTTATATAGTATCGATCATCTTTCGGAGTAGTAATTCGAACAATTGCAACTTACTTGCAAGAGATGATCTGCTCTGCTAAAGAACAACATCCGTGTATGTAGCTGCACTCTTTTCGGAAATTTTCTTAATCTAATGCATGCAGTCGTTGTTACTAGACGCATGTCTTCAGTGATGTGATACAATCGCCTTTACAATCGTCTTTTGCTTATCAGGTTAGTATTTACTTTCCATGTTCTGAACAAGCAGCTTCTACACTTAAATAAATGTTAAAATATTCTCAGTCTGTATGTACAAATAAGCAATGCGAGATCAAATAATTGAGATCAACTGAGTTTATTATGAATTTGGAAGTACTCGGGTAGATTTGAATAGTTAAAATGCAATATTGAGATTTTTTTCGTGGTCCTTAGTCTTCGTTCATTAGTTTAGAACTTTACAAAGGTAAGTGGAAAAAAAAAAAAAACAAAAAACAAAACAAAAAAAAAAAAAAAAAAAAACGAAGTTCCAACCCAGAGCTTATGAATGGAAGTTGGATTTAAACGTTGTTCTAGATGGTGAAATTCAAAATGTCACCAGAATTATACTGTTGAGGGGAATGGTGCTGATTGTGCAGTTTCCAACATCTCTATATTTGAATGTTTATAACTTAGGTATTATCAGAATTGTATGTAAATATGGAGTAAAACAAGTGGAAAATAAGTAAATAAATTAAATAAATAGAAAAGCAAGCATTGGCATAACTTATTTTAAAATAATCATTAATGCAAGGTAAATAGCTGTATGAAGTCATTTTTTGAAATAAGAATACGTTTGATAATGTACACGTGCGTGTGCAGGGGGGCGCGGTGGCTCAGTGGTAGAGCGTTCACCTCTGGTGCTTGGGGTCCCGGGTTCGATCCCAGCCCCCGCCAAGTGAACTTCGTGGTGGACAAACACCGTGCTCGTGGGATTTCTCGGGGTTCTCCCGTTTCCTCCCACTTTCTTCATTCCACCATTTCACTCATCTCTCATCATCACCGTCTCCTTTAGCCTAACCGGCATAACCGTGGGACGTAAAACAAAGATTTCATTTCATTTCACGTGCGTGTGCATTGTGTGCTATAGAGGAATCAACTCAATAGAACTTGTGTTCTTTGTGTGAGAGAGAGTATAGGAATTAAAAATTATTTCTTTCGATTTTCTATTGGTGAGAAGTCGATCTTCTATTGAGTTTTTATTACACGTGCTCGTGACAGTTGTCATTGTCGATAAAATTACGACACATAGAGGAAAGAGGAAAGTACTGTATCTTGTAATATTAGTGCAGTGTTATGTTTCTTAATAATATTGCAATAAAATTACTCCTTTCGTTCAATACACACACTCCCAGAGTTTTTTCTACCGTTTAACTATTTTTTTGAGCACATTTCTTCGTTTTACAGGAATGTTTTGAACTTTTGTCGAAATGGTTCAAACTAATTTTGAAGAAAATTCATGATGTTCGTATGTGTTCTAAGATAAACTGGGTTGTACCTATTCTTTAGAAGACTTCTTTACAGTAGTAGATATACTTAGATAGACTTGCTTGCAATGAAAATGTAACTAGATGCAAAATATGGTTTCCATTCACTTCTTCGTTTAATTCTTGGAGTGTTAAAAACTGTTTTCACCTTCGTAGTTTGATTCACACCTCATTTTAGATTAGGTGAAAGCAGTTAATTACTTTGAAGTTGTTAGGAATTGAATAAAGAAATTGTGGATGGAGAACCAAAAAGTTATATCTTACATCATAGAAGTCACGGAGAAAATTGCTGAGAACACAAAATTGTATTGTTTCATTTTGAAAACCACACCGCTTTCTGTCTCACTAAGATGATAATGTCGAAAGAGAGATCGGCAGAGAGCCAATTTTTTTACTACGTCAAGAAAATTGAACAAATATCTTAGATTAAACATTGTTTTACGGCCATCTGATCTACTGTTGAATAATATGGAAGTTATTTCATTACCTATTTTCTGTTGGTTTAGAAGAAAATAAAAGTGGATAATCGTGTTCGAATAAATATCGGTGAAATCATAACTAGTGGTATATATTGAACATGTTGTGACCGTTTCGATGGAGAACAGTTGTTTTATCAGTGCTCAGAATACTTAATGAAAATTGATTATCATGTGTGTTGGTGTGTGAAAATGAAAATATTTGCCATAAGTAGAAGCTTTGCTTTGTTATAATTAAATATAAACTAATTATTTCCTGAGCAAAACTATATGTTTTTATTAAAGTTCAACACGTAGCCAGTAGCCAATCAGAAGAAAGATATCTTAGCTGTTGTATGTATATACGATTGTACAGTTATCCTGTATCACATAGTGTCTGATGAAGCCAAAGAGTTAGTTGGCGAAACTGTAACACGTGTTGAATTTTAATGAAAATATATAGTTTTGCTCAGCAAATAATTAGTTTATATTGAAAATATTTGTCTTTAGTAATGCGCTTTTAGTGACTTGAAAGAACATATACAATTTAGTTTAACAGAAGAAGGTGTAATGATATGTAGAATTCTTGCCGCTTCTTTCTGTTGAAATGATACTTTCATAAAGGACGGGAAGTAAACCCTATTTAGCATCAAAAATCGAAACGTACTATCTGGAGTGTTAGTTGTAGAAGAGGACGAATTTGCTTAGGAAATATAAGATTTGGTGTTAATTTATAAAGAAATATTTACGCTAGTTCTTAATAAATATAAGATCCAAGCTAGGTGTGAGGATGATATATGTACAGTAAATAATAGAAATATCTGTGGTAACTGGATATGGTAGTAATAACTAGTAGTGACATTTAATTAATACCTTACTACAGAGGGCAATAGCAAAGCAACAGAATGTTTTGCGTGAATATAAAAGGTAAAGAAGGAACGTTACCTGATAAGAGACGTACGGCTAACGTAGAAAATCTCAGATATTTTCGTGGAATTACATATCCACATCATCCAACTTGAGTAAAAGAAGTTCATTGTTACAAACTCTTACATATTACATATTGTAGTACATTAATATTTCGGTAATTTCCTTTCTGTATATCGAAAAGAGCAGTACTTATTATTTCCAGATTCACTCGTTTATCTTACATAAAATATCGTCCATTATGGATAAATTACGACTGTACTAATGTCAGAGATTGGTACTAGTGTTAAAATTATTCGAATATCAAAATATTCGTTTTCAATTCGAATAATGAATTTTGCTCGAATATTTGAAGAATTCGTTACTAGAATAATCATCCGAATTTAAACAGCACTAGTTGGTAGTACTAGTTTTGGTTCAAAGCTAGAGTGATTAGGAGTTACACACAAACATTGCTTCTTTCCTTTGTATTTAGGCTCCAAAAGAAACATCAATGTGGAACATTTCGTAGAGAGCGCGCGTGGGTTGGGGTTATATATATAATGCGTAAACATTCTTTTGGATACCTACGGCGACGGATAAGACATGAACGATCCAGAATAATCATGTAAGTGTTTGTTCTCAACATATTCGAATATGACGAATGCCATTGAGCATTTTTTTTTCCTTCTGTATAAAGTTCATTTGTAGCTATTTTCTCTTAAACGGATTACGTCTTTGTGATCAATGTGTAAAGAGTTCAGAAAAGGAATATACTTCATGTTTGACTCTCAGTATTCAGGTTATTCGCTTTTAGTTTGTACTATATTGTTATCCAAAACCACAGGTATTGGGGTAATTATTTGGTGGTGATACTCGCCAGTCTCATTTACTGTCTTTGCTTATTACGAAGTGGCGTGTTTCGAAGTGAAAAATATTCTGATTCCGAGGTTTTTATAGATATTACCAGAATTGTGTTGTTTCGGAGAGATTGTTTTTTACATCTGCAACGTAATAACTGTTGGAGAACAACTAGTAGTTAGTTACCTTTTGTGGTTCTACAGGAGTGAATTAGTGTGGTATACTTTCTGGGAAGAAAGTATCATCCCAATAGAAGGAAAGGGAACAGAAGCATCGTTATTGTTAACCTTCCTTTCTCTAGACAGCAATCGTTTGTTCTCTAACAACACAATTCGCTCAATGTGAATATTAGGGCGTGCCAGTGCAAAATAGTACGTTTCGAAAAAAAAAAAAAAAAAAGTAGTTAATGGCAGAGCAAGATTGATGCAAGGAAATACAAATTATACGAGAAAATCTAATGAAGTCGGTGCTGTGTGTTTCGAATGTGCTTGATGTATTTCATTGTTAGTAAAATTTATGTCACATAATATTGTTATGTAAATAGTACAAAGAAGAGTTAATCTAATAATATTGTTATACAAATAATATCAATAATAATTCCTTTGAGTCATCAGCAAGAATAACCTATTAGTTTCGCCGAAAATGCATACAATAATTGGGTTTCATTCATATTCTCTTTCTTTTCGATATTATTTTCCGAATTAATCGCTCTAATTTTGCGAAATTACTTTACATCTTTCGGTTTCTCCACTAGAATTACAGGTCTTCTACGAGGACGTGTCATCTTCAGTGTTACCATTTTCAGATAAAATGTGTGTGTGTTTATTGAAATGGTTGAATTTGGAGAAGAAAGAATGTAAAATTGATTTTATTGGTCTACCTTGTATATATTGAATTTCTAATACTTACGCGTAATACATTTAGGATGTGGTTGTACCTTACGGGCTATTGCTAACAACATAAATTCTACAGTTGTTATATTTTCATACTTCATTGAAATCAGTGTGTTAGTGCAAATTAATTTTACAAAGAAATTGATGTTACAAAAATATTTACATCTATGACTGTGGTGTCTACTGAGTAACATGTACGTCCAGAAGATTTGTCATTATGAAACGTCAGGAGTGCAACTAATAACAAGATTGAATACTTTATTATTTTATGTACACTTTCTGAAGTTTACGTACCATAATAATGCAGAGATTTATTGGAAACAACTAACGGAAATTGTTTATAAGCTTACGGTAGCAGGAGAAATACTTTCAGGGTGCTTTCTCTATATTAGGCACATTCTAACAGTCGTTGACATACATAATTTTCATCTACCATTATACCACCCAAGCCCACATAAATTCTTACGGTGCCCTAATTGTCAGTTCCCTTGCACTTACTTTGTGTGCAGCAGACAAGCAAGAATGAATTTTAATGTAAAAATCCGTATTTTGCAAGAACATCTTTCGTTAATGAGTGCTTGAGACTACTAAACATTAAATAGCTTTAAGTAACATTTAAATAGTAGTAGTTTTCTTATCAAAATAACACAGTTATGTTGTGAGTTCATGTGTATAACCTTGCATTATTTTGTGTATTTTAGGGGAGGCGAGCGCCCTGGTGATTGGAATAATCCCGATCCGATGTATGGAGGTGATCAGTGGCCATATGGTGGTAAGCCTGGAGAAGGAGACAGACGACGTGGTTATGATGGTAAAGAAGATTTTGGAGACGGAAGATTTGCGACAAGATTTGGTGATTTCCAGGAAAGGTAAATAACAGGATTGCCAGCGTAAGGAGTACAACATTGTACTTGACATTTTATTGCTTTTATTTGTTTTAACTAGATTGATATGGCAACTGCACCCTAAGAGTACGTCAGTGAAACTAGAACTTCTTTTTTTGTTTAGAAAGAAATATGGCAGAACAAAAACACTTAAAGCATGAACACTGTTCAAAACCATGCCAAACCAAATCATTCCCAATCGACAACTAATCCGAATGCTATTTTATGAATAATGTGTAGACAGAATATTTTTAACCATTCCATCTTGCCAGTAACACACAAATTTTACATTCTTGACTCGCCTATGATCTGTATTCTATTGTATTTCGGCCTGTGTTTTGTGACATAGTCACTGATATAATCAATGCTAATAGTGTTTTATAGAAATCTTCATAATTAATATATCACATCTGATAATTCAGTGTGTGTTCGAACAGCGTTTCTGAATAAGGTAACGCTGAGAGATGAATATTCTTGAATTTAAAAATTATGTTCAATATAATGTCAGTTATTATAATGTATACCCACCAATTTTTTTGCTTCCCATTTAAAGGAAATAAAAGAAAATTTTGAGCACATTTTGAAAATAATTTCAATATTGTGGAAAATGTTTTGTGTTGAATATATTTCGTTCTACTAAATACACTTGTCTGTTTTTTTGTGTGCTGTGATGTATTTCAAAACGCAATTCGATACATATGTAGTTTTAGATGGAAATTAAGGAAGATACGCTTGCCAGTTTTTAGATGATTGTGGACACTTGATTAAAATATCTATTAATATACATTGTCGTTCAGATGCTGTTTAATTTAATACTGTATATGACTTTCAGTTTTACAGAATATTTAGCATCTAGTTACTAAATACGTTGATTCTTTTTTTTTAAATTGAAATAATATGCACCAAAATCTTAAGTTTAGCAGTTCCCTTCCCCCTATTTTCAAAACAATTTACTTGCATTTAAATTTTCATATTTAGTTTTCTGTCTCATATTTTTTGCATATTGTGCCAGAATTTTACTTTGATAATAAGATACTAAGAAAGACTGCACACATTACACACAATGTAGAAGGGTTATGCATATGTATATCCATTGCATAAAGACACAAATATAATTATTGTGTATTATGGGCATAGGATATTTATATGCTTAGAAAAGCCTTACTGTGTGTAATGCGAGAATATCGTTCAAGTTATAAGTGAGTGAAAGTTGTGTATGTGTGTGTGTGCTCATCTTGGGGAGAGGATTGTTTAATCAGAATTAGTAGTTTGTCTATAAAACGTCCATGAAAGATACCTAAGCGATTTGTTTTGAATATTTTGTCGAATAAAGAAAAAAAGAATAGTAATTTTCTTTCAAGTAGACCGTTAGAAGGGTGTTTTCCTTTTTTTGTTCCTGCTTTTTATTTGAATAAGTTTGATGAATTCTAAGTTACATGTCCCTTTATTTTCCTTAACACGTTAGACATTGAAATTATGCATTCCCTTATGAAAAAAACAGGCACATGTACAGGCGCATGTAACACAGGCCATTTATCCACCTGTGGGACAGGCACATGTGCAGGTGCCTGAAAATGACCCCAGTTTGAACGCCCTACACATGCATGTTGAGCAAACATGTACAGGGCATGAACAGGTATTACTGCACAGGTGTTTGTATGGTAGATACCCTAGTAGATCTACCATAAAAACGTATGTAAAGTGCCTGTCAGCGAAGAAGACGTGCAAGTACAGCCGCTGTACCAGTATAGAACATGTGATGTACATGTCATGTATAATGTCTGTAACATGCATGCTGAACACAAGTTATACGCGTGTATGATAAATAGCTTTTGCCTGGTACATGTGAAAAGTACTTACGAAACATGCATGTAATGTATGTATACATGTAAAAACCATACATGTGACATGCATGTTGCGGGTATGGAAAACATCTGCTGCTTGCATGTAACAGGTGGAGAACATGGAAAAACCATACATGTGAAATGCATGTTGCGGGTATGGAAAACATCTGCTGCTTGCATGTAACAGGTGGAGAACATGGAAAAATCATACATGTGAAATGCATGTTACAGGTGGAGAACATGGAAAAATCATACATGTGAAATGCATGTTACAGGTGGAGAATTTATAAAAATTGTACATGTGACAGGTACATGCCACATACATGTTACAGGTTTGGAAAGCCTCTGCTGCTTGCATGTAGCAGATGTAAAACATGTAAGAAACATGTGCTGTACATGTATTATACATGCGCGAAACAGGCCTGTTGCTTAGATGCTTCATTGCATGGAAATAGAATGTTAAGGTATGTAACATACATGTTACAGGTGCATGCCCCATGTATTGTACAAGTATATAAAACCTGTTGCCAGCAAGGAAACAGGTGAAGTACATGCGTTGTTACATGTACGAAACATGTTATGTACATGCATTGTCTCGGCATTATACAGGCATGCTATCAACACATGCACCGGAAGTGCACTTAACAAGCATTGTGTATATAGATTACATGCACGTTGTGTTAACTAAAGCAGATAAAATGATAGCCATGCATGTAAAAGTAGAAAAATAGATTTCTGAGAATTAATTTGCACAAGTACTGCATGTGATGTACACCCATGTCCAAAATTATTGTCGCATGTCTATAAATATGTTTTTGTAGAAATATAATTTTATAACGAATTCGCGCGGTATTTCTTATAATGTTAGTATGTGTATAATCAGCAGAGACACGTATGTGGCAAATTTAATGTCAAAAGAGCAGTAAATAAGAACAATAAAACGAAAATGAAACTTCTTTGTCCATTTAGCAATATTTTGTTTTACTCATTCTAATTTTCGTATGTATAATTCTTTTCCCATGTAATTTACCACAAATATACATTTCCCGATTATACACATAGTATCAGTATTAAAAGTACCCTGCAAAATCATTATCAAATTATATTCTTCCAAGAAGACAGTTATAGATATGCGACAATCATTTTGGACATGTGTACATGCAGGGTAACATATAATACTGAATAAGGAATAATTATGCAACAAATGACATTACGAAGAGTAATGGAACTAGCTTTTGAGGTCGAAACCTAGTTTACAGGTGTGCAAGGAGAAAAGAAAATATATACAAAGTTTTGGAACACGCATGTAAATTAGTTCTTACTTGTACTTCATGTACTTGCTAGTCTGTAATGTACAAAATCTGTTGAACATTTTCCTTTCCTCCTTGCACGCCTATAAATGAGTGAAAGTCAGTATTGTTACTTTTCGTAAGGTCATTTCTTAAATACTTATTCTTCGTCTATTATTTTTCTTCAAGTATATGTTACCCAGGATGTACATCCTATGCAACAATGCTAATTAATTCTGATTTTTTCTACTTTTATATGCTTGAATACAGTTATTTTATCTACTTTAGTTATATGCCATGTGCATATAATCTATATACACAATGCTTGTTACGTGCACTTACAGCGTATATGTTGCTTACGACATGCCTGAATGGTACTAGGACAATGCATATACATCGCATGTTTCGCACATAAAACAATGCATGTTTTTCACCTGTTTCCTTGCTGGCAAGAGATTTTACATACCTGTACAGCATTTGACATGGGCCGGTAACATTTGTGTCACCTACATGAACATTTAGGCTAGCACTTACAACACTTTCGTTGCTTACAAGGAATATTTAGGTTTCCTGAGAGCGCAATACATTTACAAAACATTTTTCGTACATGCTACTATGCTATACGAAACAACGATGGAAGAACTGAGTAACGCGAATTTTCGACTAAAATGCCATTTCCAAGAAGCAAGTTTAACAGGAAATGCCAGAAAAACTATGATTAACGAAAGATATTTAGACGCAATCCTGTTGCCTTTCATAGTTGTTTCATATAAGTACGGTTGTTCCCCTTTATTTTTGCTTATACTTTATTATCTTTTCCTGTTTGGAAGCAAGGTTTGTGTAAATCAGTCACCACGTTTGGACCCGAAAAGAGACCTGGATAAATTTTATTTCATGTCTTACTGTCTGAATGGTAGTTTTATATTTTGAGTAACAAAGCAATTTACGATATACTCATTTTTCTTCCAAACAGGTTTGCTGTGTATCGCCAGCGAATTTTTTGCAACAAAGAAACAAATATGTTTAAGATTCGTTTTGTTCATTAAAGAAATAATAATCATGTTGCCTTTCATAGTTGTTTCATTGAAGTACGGTTGTTCCCCTTTATTTTTACTTATACTTTATTACCTTTTCCTGTTTGGAAACAATGTTTATGCCAATCAGTCACCACGTTTTGACCCGAAAAGAGACCTGGATAAATTTTATTTCATGTCTTACTGTCTGAATGGTAGTTTTATATTTTGAGTAACAAAGCAATTTACGATATACTGATGTACACAATTTATCGTTTTTCTTCCAAATAGGCTTGCTGTATGTCGCCAGCGTGAAATTCAAATGTATTTACAACAAAGAAACATACACGTTTAAGATTCGTTTTGTTTATTAAAGAAATAATGAAATGCTTTCATACAAATGTATATTATATAAAGACTGAAAATACATTTTTTTAAATTCTTGCAAAGAAAACACAATATTTTCTTTGTTCCATCGTTTTATATAAATTATGAAAATCTTAGCAGTGAATATTAAACCAAAAGCAAGTTTACAATGTTAACCGTGCGTCTAAACAAGGGAAGTATCAATGAGCTCATATTGAAACCTACCGTAAAATTTCACTGAGGAAGGAAGTCCCACAGAAAAAACACACAATAAAACAACTGCGTTTTTGAAGTGGAGTTAACCTAAATGGCAGATTGAAATGTCGCGTATCCATGTCGACAATAGCACAATACGTTCAGTACCACCCCTTGTAAACTGCCTGTTAATAATAAAAAATCAATAACAACAATGTGGGTACATACTATACCTAAGGGGAAGTCGTACGGTAAGGTGAACCTTGACAGCAGCCATCTTGAATTTAGGTCAAGTTTTGTAAATAGGAATAGAGCCAAATGATACATGATTTTGGGTAAGAATTTAAGCAGAAAAACAATGGTAGCAATAGTTTTAAGATACATGCATTTGGTAAAAAGTTACAGTCATATTTATTGTGTATGTTTCTATGTACACAACTCCCGAATGAAGCAGCTGTCCAACAATTTGTAAAATACAAAAATATAGGAAACACCCTTTATATTTTCCCAATTTGTCCCAAATGTTGTTAAGCAAAGGTACACACTTGTAGGAGATTAGTCGGCAAATTTGGTCCAAATTGGTTGAATAGGGGTGGAGATACAAGCCGGAAAAACGAAAATTCCATTGGAAAAATACAAAATAGTTTAAACACCATGTAATTCTGATGATTTGTTTGAAATTACGGTGGTCACAACTCAATACTTTCGAAAGCGTACTCTGAAAATATGGTTCAAATCTGTTGAATAGGAGCGGAGATAGACTAGATAATACGAAAATTTAGCCAAAATCGTTGATAACAAAATTCTTATATTAAATGCTGTATGTGCAATTTTCCTCTGATCTGTCTCAAATTTTAGTAACATTTAGTTACAAATTTTAGTTATATTTCAATAGCGACAACTTACTTTTGGGCAGCTGCTTCATTCGGGAGTTGTGTGCATGGAAATATACACAACAAATATGCCTGTAACTTTTTACCAAATGTACGTATCTTAAAACTATTGCTACCATTGTTTTACTACTTAAATTCTTGCCCAAAATCATGTATCATTTTGCCCTATTCCCATTTACAAAACTTGACCTGAATTCAAGATGGCTGCTGTCAAGGTTCACCTTACCGTACGACTTCCCCTTAAGTATAGTATGTACCCACATTGTTGTTATTGACTTTTTATTATTAACAGGCAGTTTACAAGATGTGGTACTGAACGATTGTGCAATTGTCGACATGGATACGCGACATTTCAATCTGCCATTTCGGTTAATTCCACTTCAAAAACGCAGTTGTTTTTTTGTGTGTGGTCTTTCTGTGGGACTTCCTTTCTCTGAGTGAAATTTTACGGTAGGTTTCTATATGAGCTCATTGATACTTCCCTTGCAAGACAAAAGATACAAGTTTTGTTCTATTAACTTAATAAACTCTACATTCCATAATAATTGCAAAGTACCTTACTGCTATTCTTAAATTCTTCATCTGCAGATGACTCAGGTGTAGTGTTCAATTGTATATCATCCAATTCAAGAAGGTTGAAAAGTACCTATCCTGTCCAACTTTTATGCATATGACTTTTGTATATAATAATTCCTTCGTAAGGATGACATAATCATGAGTAACAGACGAATCATTATTACAGTGAAAAACGTGTGTTATGGGCAGATTGTACCACTTTTCTGTGAAAGCAGTTTCAGCTTCCATCTTTTCAACATAAAAATATATATGTTCTTTGCAACAAGATTCGCATTCAATAACATATATTTCTATGATCCTACAAACATGTGCTGTGCTACAGTCATCAAGCAAAAAGTAACTGTCATCGTGCTTCCTGTTAGTGCAGTGTTTAGAAGTGCAGAAAAGCATTTTTCCTGTGTGTATATCACCTATTCGAGAACATTTATATATTTTTGCGCTTTCTTTACCAGAAAAACACGTTGCTGTAATAGGAATACCGGACACTTGTGTTAAAATATACTGTGTAGAGCAATCAGTTTTTGTGGTATTGGCAAACGAGACTGATTTTGAACTTAACAGGAATTCTGTAATCTTAACTGTTGCAGATGTTCCGCTACACGCATTTTCTCGTGCAAAGCCATTAACAATCTGTGAACCTATCTCTTGTGTTCCATGCATGTAGTGTTTTAAATTTCCATTTAGTGACTCAAACGGGAAACATGAGAAAGAATACAAAGGTCCTGCATTTTTGACACAATCAGTGAGGTGCAATAAATCATGTACGTTAGAACTCATATGCTTCCTACCATATAAATGTTCAGTTTGGAAAACAAATGCATTCAAACATTTTTCCATTGCATCCAAATGTTGCACGGAAATTGTACTTGATAAGAAACACGCCACTGGTTTGATGATTTGCAAAGTGTGATTGAAATAATCAGTATTATTGAAAATATCAGAAAATATAGGAAAGTACAGTAAGAAAAGATTCTCAAACTCGATAGCTTTCCAATTTCGACGTTCTTTGATCGATCGTGGAGAACGGGTTAAACATGATGGCGTTTTTATTTCTGTCAAACGCTTGTTGAGTACATTAATCTTGCGGCCTAAGTACCACACTTCATCCTTGTTTTTGGAATCCAGCCAATTCATGACTAAAGAACGAAATATACCCAGACATATACAATGCATGTAATCTATCATTGTACTCTCAATAATCTGATAATTATTAAGGAATGCAAATACACTTATCCCCTTAGCACCAAACTCTTTATTCTCACTATGTCGAGAGTGGTCTGCGTCATTTCGCAGCGGACCTTTAGGATGTGCCACATTGTACGGATAAATACGTAGTCCATGTTGTAAGTACTGTCCTGGTTGAAGACATTTACTGCATCCAAACTTGCCGTTGAATTGTACTAGCTGCTGTACAGCACACTTTGCAGGTTTATCAAACGTGCCAAGAATGGCATGCAAGCGTACCTGAGTGATAACATTATTTTTCAAAGTATATTGTCCTTGTAGAAGAACACCACATTCAAACTTCTTCAATTGTGCAGCTACACATGAATAAAATACAGAATGCAATAAATCGTTCTTTTTAACGTGCAACTCTGGAAGTCCGATGAAAGTGAACAATCCAACTAGAAGAATGTTTTCTGGTTTCCATCGCATCGGTTCATCTATTTCTAATATGGAAATGTAGAATGGCCAGAAAGTGATATGAGAACTGTTAAAACAGGTAACGCCATCAACATTTATGATCCCTGTCAAAGATAAAATTCCATCTTCATCCACTAATAATGGGTGTTCTTCCCTGAAGTTCCTATAAATTTTACCATCTCTAACACTACTCAAGTTACCCTGACGTGATTGCGATATTGACAGATTTGCCAGAAAATGTGGTCGGGAAAACATGTTCTCCAGTTGTTTACCAATATCTACAGTAAAAAAAGAGTGAGCTTTTTTGCACACGTGTTTAGTACAGTTATTGCATGAAAGGGAAGCACAGGCTGAATCGTGAATATATGCACACTGACAACAGAAGAAATGCCGCTGGACTTCTATGTTACGTAAAGCCATGAATTCTTGCAATAATAAATATTTCGTGCGTGGTACTTCTTTAATATTTACAGAATGCATTAACCTAAGAAGATCTGATGTTGCAGTTTTCGTGAGCTTGTGCTTATGAACAAACTGCATTATTTTTATAACAGATTTACTTTCAACGTTCTCCTGCAATGTAGAACTGTTTGGTCCCGAAACGTTATGAACTACATTTAATTGCAATTCAGGAACAGAAATATCTTTTAACTCAGAATTGCACTCTGAACTATCAGGCGAAAAGTCGAACGTTGATTTAAAAGGATGCTGTGAATATGTGCCGTGAAGTATTTCGTTTTGTTCCTCAAGAGGAAACGCCGGAAACGAACATTGTTCATCGATACAGCCCGATGAACCAACGCTTACACTGCCTGTCAACTTATTTTCCCCGATTTTTAAGCCCGCGTAATTGGGAAAAGGGTCAATTTGTGGTTTATCGGATTGTATCGAAGAATAATGGTTGTTTTCGTCCTTTTCTCGTGAAGAACAAGACGATGTACTAAGGCTATTACATAATGTACCTTCTCGTTGAGTGCCAGGAATTTCAGTGTTTACTCTCTTAACATGTAAACGCTTATTCCACCTATATCGTGTTTTTCTTGGTACCTGAAGCACCGAGGGAGTGGGACTGTTGCATGCAACATATTGTTTGTAGTTTCGTTTCATTGTAGTTTATAAGTTAACGTAACTATATTTTAAACACGTATAATGAACATACAAAAAGTAACTACAAATAACTCAAAAGAATATATATACACTGTATCTACAAATTACTATTATACTGTTGGTATGAAGCAAAATTAACACAAACTCTACTGATCATCTTGATCCTTCTGCTTGTCTCCGTGCCTATTCTTCCGAGCCGCCTGTACACATTTGTCCGTCATAGCTGCGTGAACTGCAGACGTCTTGGTATTAGGAAATTTGAGGAGAACATAATCTGTGATCAAAGAAAGGTCTTATCAACAAGGATCTTTTACACATATACTAAGCTGAAAATATAACGAAAGAAACAAACTCCAAGTTAAAAAAAAGTCATATATTGAACAATGAACACTGATTGTAGGAGGTGACTGGGTGGACAGTAGAGAAACTAACAACTACAGATATAGTTATTGTTAAGAAAGAAATAGTTACATTCTGTTTAAAGAGTATTTTAGAAGTGTATTTATAGTTTTTACGGCTATAAGATTGGTTTGACTTAGTTTAACGTCCCACGGTTATGTCTGCTAGACTAAAGGAGAATGACCTGCTGATTATAGTGGAATCGAAACTACTTCGATCGTTCAACTGTACTTCCACCGGGAATCGAACCCGGGACCACGCGAACAGAAGTCAAGCGTGCTAGCCACTAGACCAAGCGAGGGTTCTTTACAGCTATGAGTCAAGTAGCGATAGGATTGGGTAAAGAAGTGGCAAATTAATTGGCCATAACGTACCATTCAATCCTGGACTGATTTCTTCTCATTTCAGGTCATGTCGGTGACCAAGAGAAGGGTTCAGGTGGATCAGTCGGAATCATGCTAAGTGTAAAAGTTAAACAAGTACAAAACTTGGAAAATTCGCCACAGAAACTTACAATTTGTTCACATACGTTAATGGAGATCAGTATCTATCTATCACGCGTATTCGAGTGGTTCAAGAATGTTAAAGGAAGGAGGGACAATCCAAAAACCCACTGTGACAGAGAATGTGTGTAGAAAATCGGTACAATTGTTCGAAACCGCTACATGAAAATTCGAGCAATTACTAACACCAATAAAGAAACAGTAAATAGAGTTTTACACGTGAAAAAGAAGTGTCATAAATCCTCTCGCACCAACACAGATTGAATTGCAGTACTGACATTGTTCAAAACAAAAAAAAATTATATTCGAGGTCAAATTAGAGGGAATTCGGGTATTGGCGAACCCGTCATCTAAAGCAGACCCTCCTTTTTTTATTTTGTCGATTTTCTTGAAGTGAGTTGGCAACATTATCAGAGAACGCAAATTGCTTACTCTTATGTCAAAGCTTTCACTGAAGATGTCATTGAATGCAAATAAGAATACGCAAATTTATGTCTGTAGCAGACTTCAAAACTTTCGAACGGTTAAAAAGTCTTTCCTTATGTATTTAGTTTCATTTAGATTCATGTTATATTAAGAACAAATAGGTGACATTGTCTTGACTAGACCTTACAAGAACATCAAAACCATCATGTAAAAATATTTAATTACTGGTGGCGGATAAAGTGGACCCCGGCATGGTAGCTAAAGTGAAGCAGAGTCCAATTTGCTCAACCTTTCCAGCAGTGCTCCTTTAAAGGTTCTTTTACTGAATTAATGACTGGCATAACTTAAAATGTGTAAACTTAATGCAGATATAACTGTTGGATACACAAATGCACACATGTACGAGTTTCTCAAGTCATTGCAGTATTGTTATAGCCATTGGACAAGTCGGTCATTGGAGTTCTGAAACGTTTCTACAATGGAGAAATCATAATGTACCTCAGACCTACAGGTCATCCTATCACTCACTGTAATTTGACAAAACTTTGATAGGACAATTAAGGTTACAGACCGGCGTCTTTAATTTCTCGTTCAGCACCTTTTGTGCTACAGGATTCTAGCCCATTAACAGAAGACCCCAGGGATCCACTTTATCGGAGCAGTTTCAAAATCAGCAAATTTTCACACTTCCAGTAAGGAAGAATTAAAAAATGAATACAGCATAAGCTAAATTATTGTGCTTAAACATGATACAAATAAATAAAGAATTGTTTTGTTATTGATTTATAGAAGTATCAATTTGTATTTAAAAATATAGCCCACTTCCTCCATGATGTACTATGCAAGAAATGCGAAACAAAAATTATAAGTAAAAGGCATATGAAACCTAACATACCTTTGATAGCACTAATAATATCTGGAGACAGTGTTTTCTTTATTTTGCCACGACCAGTTATTGAACTTGTACTAAGCTCATCATCATCAAAAAAGCACGACATAAGATTTCTCGTGAGCTTTGTAGCAGAATGGCCTGCACTGGCTACGCAGCGAATTAATCGGGAATGCTTTATTGTAATGTCAGGGTAATCAGGACTGAGAACCACATCATCTCCATGTACGGATCTCGAGTATTCCTGTAAGTAAAAGTTTAACACAATAATTAATCTTAACACATTCTACCATTTACTTTTACATATATGATGTACAGTAGAAATAAAATTACCCGAATTGCTTTGGAAACAAACGATCTTACCACGAACAATCTTTTGCGCTTGATTTTGGTTCTTGAACCCCCCCAACACAAAACAAGGGTAGAGATAACGAAAGCCGACACGATGCGAGACTTAGCTGGATCGAAACTAGTAGTGTGAGCTGATTGACTGATTTTAACACACTGTACATGCAAAATTTAAACTACTTTGTTTTTATAAGTCTTTAATTTGTCATTTAAGCAAATTTAGATTTTTGTATAAAAATACTATTTTCGTAAGTTATCAGGATCGAGTGTAGTCCAATTAATCCGGATAATTGTAACTCTACCGTATATAAGCACAATAACTGCCCAACATATGAACAGTATGTATCAAACACTACTACAACAGCGAAATTGAGCGTGTTTTTAAAATTGCATTGTCTAGGGAATACATATAATTTTATACGCCTCCAGCTAGCAAAAAGGAAACAAAAAGAAACATATGTAAGAACAGTGCCGTCAAATCTAATTAAAACAAGCAAACCGCAAATGATGGCTTTCCGAAAATAGTGACCCAATCACATTTGAAAGGGACGAGAATGGATACATTATACGCAAGAATTTTCGAGGTGCAATCTTCCTATAAGCACAGATGAAATGCAAATATATACACACAAAGAAAGAGAAAATGAAATGACTTTCGAGTCTTCCGTTCTGCGGTTATGTGGAGTAAGCTAAAGGAGACAGTGATGATGAGAACCAATGAAATGATGAAATGAACAGAGGTGAACGCTGTAACCCTCTCCACTGGTCTAGTGGCTAGAATGCGCGCCTTTGGCGTAAAAGATCCCGGTTCGATTCCCGGTGGTAGAGCATTGAAAGAGAGGTTCGGATTCCACTTTAAACTATATGTCCACGTCTCATATAGCCTCCCTCCTGAAAAAAAAGACGTAAGCGATAATCAAATCAAATAATCAAAAGTAAACGCTCTACCATTGAGCCACTGCGACCCCACACAAAGAAAAGAGACAAAATACTTAATGCAGACTTTGTCTGTCTTATAGAGACTATGCCGTTACCTTAAATTACTCATAGTTTGAAATAAGCAAGCAGAAAGAGAAATTTGGACCGCCACTTACATATTTGTATGACCCTAAGAATTTGAACAATTGTACGCCCGCACCCCTTCCCTACAAAACGGCGATAAATTGATCTAAAACCTTAGTCTTAAAATCTAGAAAAGAAACTTACGTTACTACTTTGACTGGATGGTGACACCTCATGGTTGGATTCTTCAAGATCTTCGGCATCTAGCAATGTGAACAAGAATGTCTTGACACTTCTCGGTACTTTGAGCTTCCGCTGTTTATCTCTGGAAGCGCATTCCTTCTTTAGAGCATCTACTAAGCATTTTTCTTCGTCTAATTTGGTGCGCAAATCATTAACTTCTTCTTTCAGTACGCTGCAGTTTTGACATTTGTCGATCTTTCGTACTTTTGGTTTCGAGCCTGATGGACTGTTCTGAGCTGATAAGTATGCGTTGCTTGAATGCTTGTCTATCTGTTCTTGACAAACGTTACTGGCGGATGCTGACTGTAAACTTCCGTTGCAAGAAGTTCTGTTTATTTGCTCTTGCCAGACGTTACTGCCGGGTGTAGTTTCTGTAGCCGACTCAGATGGAAAATTATCCGTACATAGTGTGGGGTCCTTCACAATAGTTTCAAAGTTCCTTTCAAATATTTCTTTCAAACTGCCTGGATTTCTACGATTTTCATCCTCTTCATCTGTTGGAATCGGATCTGTTGAACTTAGGTCATCAGAATTATTACTGCTGCCAGAATCATATCTTATTACCCGTTCCGTCTTCCCGACAAACTTCCTTTGTTCCACCTCACATTCGGTTTTAGTACCTGAAAAAAAAAATCCATCATGATGTCATCTGCATCTGAAGTTTTCGGTGGTACATCATAATCACTTCATAAAATATAAGCAATACAAGAAAAGGGCCACCCGTTAAAGGGATCTACTACAGATTACATGCACCAGCTTCCAAGGAAAAGTAGTAGGTTCAGTAGTTAAATAATCGTGGCAGATACTGACCGATTGAAAGTAGTGCCATTGCGGGAGATGTGAGAAGGCTATCTAATTGACCCGGGTGGTAAAGTTTGAGATAAAGTGTCCCTTATACAGCTAGCAAACTACAGAAACTGCATACCTCAATCTAGCCGATGCTTCTAAATCACTCGTTCGCAGTAGGAGTACAAATATATAATAAATAATTTCGTAGAGAACAGTGTATACTGATAGTTAATATATAGGGGCGCAGATTTTTTAAAAATATGTGGACATAAAAATGATAACTTTGCGGTTAAACGAGTGACTGCATATGAAAGAGGACTGTGTTCGATATTAATTCCGACTATCGGAGTGCCCTGCATTCTCCATGCCTCCTGCAGGACAAACACCAGTTCTCGCATTAGTTAGTCCATTTGCGATGTCGCTGTCGCAAGACTATTAGAATAGATCGTGGCTAAGCTGTTAGCGCACGCGCCTTTGACGTGAGAAACTTGGGTTTGATTCCCAGTGGAAGCTCATGTGGTTCGGATTTCCTGTTAATCAGTATGTCTACGTTTCATATGGCCTCGTTGCTGAAAGGGACGTTGAACTCAAAATCAACTCAACTATTAGAACGGGAAACTCCAAAACTTAAAGTCAGTGGGTGCGCTTTTAGAATAAGCATAAACCTCGTTTATTCCCCAGTAGTGCAATTCCTAAAGTTTACTGATGAAAGAAGTAAATGTTTTATGAATGTCTGTAAACCGAAGACAAAACTTTTATAAATTGGTTTACACACACACACATTATTACTCGGTAGTAGTACATTGTTACTTGGGCCTGTACAGTAAGAGTTTAAGAATGCCTTATGGAATCATTTGAAGCAAGAAAAGTTAAGACAAATGATTTTTATTTTGCCGACGTATGTAAATATTCACGAATCTAGGCACAGTAGTAATGTTTGCATGGTGTAGCTATTCTTCATAATCTCATTCGAGACTTACAAAACCTACACGCAAACTACAACGTATGATGTTGCAGTTCATTTCCTACATCCCAAGAAATGGCATTTGTGCTGGCTGTATCGCCAGACCACATGAAAATCGAAAAAGAAGTACCAACATGAACTACATTTGGTTAGAGTACATACTTTACGTTAGGTTATGTTACATTAGGCAGGTTAGGTTCAGTTACAAGTCAATTACCTTCAAAACAAAGGCATGTAAATTTTTACAATTTGCAATAGAACATTACTATTTGCGTATAAATAAGACGTCCGAATGTATATGATATGAAAACTACAGTACAAGACATTAACCAACCTGTGCTAGGTGCTCACTAAAAGCAGAGCGCGTTAGTTAGGGCGGGTAAAGGAACAGGCGCATGAGCGAGGGTAGTGAAAACAGGTGGGTGTTGGCAATGATAAGAGTTTGAATAGCACTTGTCGTTGTTTCATACTAGTAACACTCCACTTGTAAATAGTACACCGTGTCTTTCACACAATTTCAACAGCTGACGTTCGTTATTTTCGTGTACGTAATTCTATAAAACTCACACGATATGTCATAATATTGATATATATGCGCCATTTCCACACTTCATTTCTCGCCACTAAATCATAACAAGTGTACCTCTATGTGAAATAGTCTCTTCCGCCTCCACATACAATGACGCTTAGAACACCAAAACCAGCCTACCAAACCCCTTTCTTAACTTCAGCTATTCCCCTAATCTGCTTTTCATTCAAGCTCCTTCACAAACCAAAATAGGAGTATGTTTAGTACAAGAGGTCCAAAAGCACGTAAAAAACAGAAAATTTACAGAAGAAACGAATGATGCAAGTACTTAGACGTAACAGAACGTAACCAAATCTAACCTAACCTAAACCAACCTACTATTAGTAGAAATAAGCGAAATTCTATCATTCTTTGGAAAAGTATGCTGGACCCATACACTAATATAACATAAACTAACCTAAGCTTACCTAAATTAACATAACCTACCCTAAACTAGCCTAATGTGAACAGAAATTACCAAAATTGTAACATTTTTTAGAGAAAAGTGCTGGACCCCTTCTGCTAAACATAGGCCCCAAAATAAATTATCCAATTCACCCAGTAGATTTCCAAAATATTGGAGGCGGTACAGCACTTAAACCCCAAGAACCAACATGGTTCACACTGTTTTACGTTAATCACTAAAAATCTACTATTCTACTCTGATACCTACAAAAGTGTTATTTAAACTCAGATATCTAGATTCAGGTCGACTGCCAACAGTTAAAGTGTACTAAATAGTTTATTTTGGCGCCAACTGTTGTTGATCTAGCCACACAATAAATAAATTAAAAAAAAAAAAAACTTAGGATTATAAATAGTAAATACTTCTAAAATATAACAGAGTGACAGTGAATTAAAAGTGAGCACAATACTCTGTTACTTAGCCAGAAGACATTTTCTCCAATGTACTTCGCTGAGTCATTAACATCCGTAGATTCATGCGATTTGTATTTCCATCGTTCGGTAGTTACTACAAATTCGCGGTAATTTTCTGTTTCGACAGTTCACTGCAAAACACACGGTAATGAATCACACATTAAATATATGTCATTATCTTAAATTAATTACATCTATAGCTGTTAAAGTATTGTTAGAGCCAAATACATTACTCACCTACATAAAGAATTCTACCATCGTAGCACGTGCTTCCTTTCCATTGTACAGGGTACACTTTTCCAAGTGTAAGTTTACCTGTACATTTACATTTCTTGCGGTGTAGAATGGAATAAGTATTATTATCCCATTCAACTACAACATACGCATTATTTGCCGTTGACATCTTGAAAGCCACTGTAATCTTGTGGAAACTTACAATTCATCCGCTACCATCGAGCACACAACCATAGAAAAACCACTGATTACAAACCCTAACGTCAACAACCAGCAGACGATTGACAACGAACAAACGAACGCTGTGGCGCCAAGCGTCTTTCCTGTGCGTAAACATATAGGTTCTGATCACGTTATAATTATGTTGTTTTCGATATTGTCTCCCAAGTTTACAATATACATATAAGAATAACTTATATGTGTATGACGATAATTGTGTATTGTTCACATATCGCAATTCTTAAGGAAAGGAAACTTATTATTCAGACTCAGGGGTGTCATTTGAGAAAGTCAAGGGGGCAATCGCCCCATGAGTTTCAGAATCTCTTAATTAATTGTGCAGTAATATAATATAAATAAAATGTTAGTGTGTTTGTGCGTATGCTTCTTTGGGTGCCAGACGAATGGACCGAGAGTTATCAAATTTTGGTCACGGGTATGCTGGTCCACGGCCAAGACCAAGACGAAGCATTTTTTCCAAACTTCGAACTAGGGGTCGCAAGGGAGGATTTACTACGACATGAAAATATAGTCGAAAATGACTTATATTAATGTTAACTTCATAGTTTTCGGAATCGCTGAGATCATAGTGAAACTCCCGATTGCGTTCACTTGCCCACCCCCCTTGGGGGCCAAGAGTCAACAGCAGGTCACCGAGACATGTACAAATAATCGAAAATAACCAATATTAGTGTCAAGTCTATAATTTACAGGCTCGCTGAGATTAACGCTGAAGCTATGGATCCCGTATATAATTCCAAATACAGCCCCATCGCCTAGGGGCCGAGTCAGGGACATACGCAGGGGGTGGTCCTGGGGGTCCGGACCCTCCCCGAAATTTCGACTTTTATGTAAATTTAGCCTAATTTTAGGGGCAACTTTAGAAATTTTAATATAAAATACTCTCATATTGAGTTTGGACTCCTCCCGAAATAAATTCCTGCGTACGCTACTGCCGAGAGTCACCAAGCGGGTCACCGAGACACGTAGAAATAAGCGAAAATTACCGATGTTAGTGTCAAATACATTATCGTATCCTTTTATCCATCTGCATGTACTTTCCAGGTGTTTTACATGTACATGGTAAGTACCTGGGCATACTGGGGAAATAATGCATTTCCCATGCATGTGGCATGTAGTTTCCGATACATAGTGATTTACCTGTCTTATATTCCCTGTACATGTACGCTTTATCTACGTCTGCCAGGTACAATACATGCACCTGTGACATTCATTTTCCGTGGATGCATGTTCCTTACCTGTTTTCATTTATATGTACAGGAATTGTACATTCCATGTTTTTCACTCCTAACTTACGCATGTAAACATGTAATTTACATTGCATTTTTTCTATCGTTCTGCAGGTACTTTGCATGTGTTTTACATGTACATGGTAAGTACCTGGGCATACTGGTGAAATAATGCATTTCCCATGCATGTGGCATGTAGTTTCCGATACATAGTGATTTACCTGTCATATTCCCTGTACATGTACGCTTTATCTACGTCTGCCAGGTACAATACATGCACCTGTGACATTCATTTTCCGTGGATGCATGTTCCTTACCTGTTTTCATTTATATGTACAGGAATTGTACATTCCATGTTTTTCACTCCTAACTTACGCATGTAAACATGTAATTTACATTGCATTTTTTCTATCGTTCTGCAGGTATTTTGCATGTGTTTTACATGTACATGGTAAGTACCTGGGCATACTGGTGAAATAATGCATTTCCCATGCATGTGGCATGTAGTTTCCGATACATAGTGATTTACCTGTCTTATATTCCCTGTACATGTACGCTTTATCTACGTCTGCCAGGTACAATACATGCACCTGTGACATTCATTTTCCGTGGATGCATGTCCCTTACCTGTTTTCACTTATATGTACACGTATTGTACATTCCATGTTTTTCACTCCTAACTTACGCATGTAAACATGTAATTTACATTGCATTTTTTCTATCGTTCTGCAGGTACTTTGCATGTGTTTTACATGTACATGTTAAGTACATGGGCTTAAGAGGAAAAACTAGCATTTCCCATGCATGTGACTGATAGATTACAGGCACATGCCATCAATTTGAATCATGTTTTTTGAACATACCTATTGCTCTTGTATGTCCCAGGTATATTACATGGACCTGTACTATGCATGTACCTTGGTGTATGTACATTACATGTCTCCTTTATATGTACAGATACTTTTCATTGCATGTTTGAGAACTTCTAACATTGAACACCATCTACACATGTATCACATGTTTATAGCCACAGGTAGATTCACCTGTCAGTGGGAAACTAACATGCTTTTTACAGCTACAGGCGCCTGTATAGTACCTGGTAAAGTCACATGTACCTGTACATGCACAGAACATTGCCTGGAATTTGTCACATTTTCATATGGGATATGCTTGCTTCAAAGTGATTTTGTTTGTCTTATGTCCAGAAGGTATGACATTATAACACAACGCAGTTTTCGCTCTTTGTGTTCGCAAACATGAAGGATTTTTGATTTGTAATCTACCGACATATGGAGAAGGACATTTTATTATTCCTTTGCACTAATACGCGAGTAAGCACTACAAAAACAAAAGGAATGTAGTTACATTGCTTTCTGTCCCAGAATACAGTGAATTTGGTCGAGAACGTACTAAATTCTTTATGCACGATTATGAAATACATTTTTTTCAGTGGAATTCTGTTCTAGAGACCTTCTTTTGGTAATACATAGTTCCAAGCTAATTCTGAAACTAGGAGTGTATTGCGAAACACTATTAAAGAAACTATGATCTCATAAAATTCTAACAAGTGTGTGCCACGGTGCGTACACTATCCAATCGGATCTTACCCCACGTGGAAGCCATAATAATATGTATTAATATGTGAAATCTCGGGGCAAGCTAAGTTCTTAATTTCTTTTTATAAGCTACAGTAGCTTTT